>NW_027665041.1:0-90000 GCF_963921795.1 Nannobrachium achirus
GAGAATGTGTTGCTCTGGCACACAGACTAAGAGGGGACCCAAGAGGCCAATTGGGGACAACTGGACCACTGACTGTGAAGAAAGTTTCAACAACATCAAGGCACGGTTGGTCAGTGCACCTGTATTGGCATATGCTGATTTCTCCCTCCCCTTTATTCTGGAGATAGACGCTAGTCATAGTGGTCTTGGAGCAGTACTTTCACAGGAGCAAGGGGGTAAGGTGAGGCCAGTAGCCTATGCTAGCAGAGCATTGAACCATTCAGAGCGGAATATGTCTAATTATAGCTCTATGAAACTTGAATTCTTGACACTGAAATGGGCAATGACGGAAAAGTTTAGAGAATACCTGCTGGGACACAAATGCATAGTGTGGACTGACAACAATCCCCTCAGCCACCTCAATAGTGCCAAATTGGGGGCTGTCGAGCAACAATGGGCTGCCGAGTTGTCAGCTTTTGATTTTACCATAAAGTATCGCTCTGGTCGCACTAATGTCAATGCTGACTCTCTCTCCAGGCAGTATCGCCCCTCCAGCGGGTCTCCTGCTTTGGAAGCAGTCCTACCGGGAACGTCCATCCCTGAACTCCTGAGGCAGAAGGCAGCAGAGCGGCCATTGCAAGTAGCCCAAAGGAGCATCTCTGCTTTCCCTTCCTATTCCATCAACCACTTGCTTAAGCTGCAGAGAGAAGATCCATCGATTGCCATCTTCCATCAGTATTGGCGACGTAAGCGAGGCCCTGATCGTGCAGAGCGGCAAGTACTGTCAAAACCAGTGTTGGAGCTCCTGCGCCAGTGGGACCGAATGACCGAAGTGGGGGGGCTCTTGTACCGTCGCATTCACCGGCCTGATGGAGAGGAAGGAGTGAATCAATTGCTCCTGCCGCAGTCCTTGAGAAATTATATTTTGCACCAACTGCATCAGGGCCATGGCCATCAAGGAGTTGAGAGGACGACAGAGCTCGTAAGGGAAAGGTGCTACTGGCCAGGGATGTACGAAGATGTCAAGAAGTGGTGTCAGAACTGTGAGCGTTGTGCCTTGTCCAAGCCCACCCTGCCCCCGATTAAGACATCTATGGGTCATTTACTGGCAGGTAGGCCAAACCAAATCCTTGCCATTGATTTCACTCTTTTAGAGCGCTCCCAAGATGGGAGGGAGCATGTTTTAATAATGACAGATGTCTTTTCAAAGTTTACCCAGGCTGTCCCAACCCAGGACCAGCGAGCTTCAACAGTAGCACATGTCCTGGTACAAGAGTGGTTTTATAGGTTTGGGATACCGTCTCGTCTCCACTCTGACCAGGGAAGAAACTTTGAGAGCTCGTTGATACAACAGCTTTGCAATCTCTATGGCATCCAAAAGACGCGTACTACTCCTTATCGGCCTCAAGGTAATGGACAGTGTGAGCGCTTTAATCGCACTCTACACTGTCTCCTGCGAGTCCTCCCACCGGCCAAGAAACGGGACTGGCCACAGTACTTACCCCAGGTTGTCTTTTCATATAATACGACCCCTCATCAATCCACAGGTGAGACACCGCACCTCTTGATGTTTGGTCAGGAACCTCAACTGCCTGTGGATTTCCTTCTTGGTAGGATTACCACTCCAACTGAAGGATCCATCGGGGATTGGCTGAGAGAACACCAACGCCGCCTCCAGACTGCTTTCGATGTGGCCAAACACCGGCTGCAGGCAGCAGCCCATCGCAGAAAGGAGCGTCATGATGAACGTGTGGTGCCTAATGCACTGTCGGAAGGCGAACTGGTTTACCTTCGGGACAACAGTGTTCGAGGTAGAACGAAGATTCAAGATCTGTGGGGTCCCACTGTCTACAGAATTATAAAGGCACCTCCAGAGGGTGGTTCAGTGTATTCCATCACCCCCCGCGCCGCCCCAGGTCCGACCAAGCATGTCCACCGTACACAGCTTAAACCAGTACCTGTAACCTCCTGTGTCCCACTTAGGGTAAGTCCGACCAGACCCGCTGCTCCGAAAGGACAGTAGTGCAGAGGAAGATGCTGGCGGAGAATGGTGGACCACGACTCAGCCTCAGCCCACAGGTGAAGTAGCACATCCACCCATACCTGGCCCATCCCTTGTTCCCATGTCGTCAGTCCCAGGAGAGCCCGGACCGGCTTCACCACCCAGAGAGGAAGCTCCCATTGCACCAACCAGTAATACAGATGCCAGCCCCCAGGAGAGGTCAGTTCGCCGGACCACTCGTGAGACAGCCGGGAGGCACACCAACATCCACCACCTCCCACTGTCCGTGAGGGATAGAGTAGATGGGGCTGCAACCTCTCGGATTCCTGGGACAAGCAACATGACGGCTGCCAGTTACAGGCCATAGTAGTTTCCATTATTGTATTTTTTATCGTCGGGGCGACGATACAAAGTGGTGGGGTAGGTTGTAACAGGGAGACCTGCCTCTAGTCAGGGCTCTGTGTCTGTCCACGCCCAAATCGCACAGGTGTAGGTAGTCACTCGTTTACCCCTCCCCTATAAAGCCTGGTGCTCAGGCACTCATTCCTTCTTGGCTTTCTGTAGAGGCGGTTGGCTTGTCTGAGACAGGTAGGCAATGGTGGTGTTTTGGCCTTAACTGTGTAAATGTGTAAATGTGTAAATGAGTGTACTCACCTTTAATGGTCCTGTTTCTCAGGGCCCTTGCCTTCCATGTCCCACTGAGGATGAAATGCCACCTCTGTTACAGTATTAAGGTGTCCAGGTGTTTATAGGGCCAAAGCTGGTATAACCAGAGGTATGTGGAATAATGTGCATGGCTTTGATATACTGTATATGCTGCCCTACTGGTTTTAACACTATTTTATATTTGTAGGCTTCAGCCATTGTGCCCTTGGTGTTCCTGTCCCTGTATACTGTGTGCCCTTGGTGTTCCTGTCCCTGTATTGCCATGAGTCAGACGTCCTCTATACCTGTACACGACCTTAACTGCTGAGGTAAAATAGGAGTCCAATTGATGTGTTTAATGTATGATTATAATACATGGGAGCTAATTGTATCTTTGTTTGATCCTATAGGAATAAGCCCCGTTTATGCTGCCTTTGCCCCTTTTCCATATAGTTGTTTTCTTTTGCATTGTATTATATTTTCATTGATAACCCAACTGCTATAGCCTATATTAATTGTTGTTTCCTTATTTACTCAGATTGAGTTGGAGGTGACTGTGGGGGGAGAACTGTGCGGAGGGCTCGTTGCCCACCCTTCTGTCCACTGCATGCTTTTGCTGTGTGTTTAGTGTGCACCTAACCCACCCAGTGTGTAAGTGTGTTTTATAGTGTGTATTTGTAGTGAAATAGTTTGAACCCTCACCGTACTAATCCTCTCTATTTCTCTCTACTCCCCCCTAGTCTTAACTCTAATGAGCAACTAGTAACTTTTAACCATCTTACTTGTGATAAATAAAGCTGATATTTTATTGTTACCTCTGCATTTGATTGATCTAACTTTAAACTATTGTTTGGATAACAGATTGGAATAAATCTATATTCTTATACTTGAGAAGCACGTCTATGTTCCCTTTACTTTACAAACGAACCTGTGTTGCTATTCAATGTGATTGTATTAGCACTTTATTCTTTGGGCGAAATTCCCAAAGTGGCGTTGTCGAGGTTATTACTATGTTATAAATCTGCCATGGCTACATATGCAAACTGCACGGAACTGTAGCAGCAGAACTGGCAGTGGCTGCATCAGGCTGGGGTGCAGCAGTAGCCATTCGTGCTGTGTGTGTGTGTGTGTGTGTGTGTGTGGTGTGTGTGTGTGTGTGTGTGTGTGTGTGTGTGTCTGGTGCTTGTGCTCTCGCTTACATGCCTGTCTCCAATCAATCAAATCAATCAATCAATAAAAGTGTGAACCTAGCGTGGCGTTCAAGACTGCCATGGTGAGTGGCGTAGCGGCAAGTCGTCCGAGTCAGCGTGTCTCAAGTCGAGTCGAGTCGGGAGTCATTGTCTTCCAAGTCAAGTCGAGTCTCAAGTTTTTGTCCTTATGTCCGATCAAGTCGCAAGTCGTCAAAAATATGACTCGGGTCCGAGTCAAGTCGAGTCATCATGACTCGAGTCCAATTGTCTGTCATCCACATGTTACTGATTCTAGAGAATGTCATGACATTCACAAACTATTAATTAGTGCTGCCGAGCAGTGTTAACTATTCAGCTGCACTTAGGTTCTCAAATCATTGTATTTATACAGACTAACATCTCAGCGGTAAACACAATTGACACGAGACATTGAAACTCACGTCTTCTCATTATAGTAAAATCTGAATCATAGAGATTTGTTGAGAATTAAGAGAGTGGGAGCCTCCCGACTCCAGACATTTCAGGACATTAGAGGGAGGAAGGGAACGCACACTACTCACTTCATTTGTTTTCTTTAAAGCTATGGAATAACAGCTCAACCATTTCTCTGATGATTGTCATTATTATTTCTGATTTGTTTGCTGTACATATGTTTGGTTTCTGATATCTGACTGTGTTTTGCATAGTATTGTCATCTAATGTTTCAATGAATTGAGTACAAAGGACCCCAATAGAAGCAAGCCATAGTGCTTTGTTGGGTTAAAATCCTCTTTCCACCTTGTATTGAACTTTACTTTCCTGTGCTTTTCTTTCTTCTTCTGTGAACTACTAATAAAATATATAAAAAAAGGTTTTCACTGCTACAGATGTTTTATTTTTGTTATACATCACAACAGAAATGTTCAATATGATAATATAATTTTCTATACTTTCAATCTTTCTTCATATTTTGAGATGTTTTGTCTTTTTCTATCTAATTCCTAAACCTCGGAAACCTATTCCTCCTGTGGAAAGAATCCGGCCGAGTGTGTTTTGTGTCGAGCACTCAGTTTACCCTTAATTCTTATGACAATTATTATTATCACAGATAGAAATTGTGAAAATGCAGATTTCTTTCATCAGCTTACCAGTTTTTATAGGGTCGTTTGTTGACTGCATTTGATGCAGTATTAACAGACTTTTTTTCTTTTCTTTCCTTCTTTAAAAAAACGTTACTGTCCTGACCCACAGAACAGAATTCAGTGCAGAAGAGGAAGTAAGCTCTGTATTGGCACCTTGCCTCTAAATTAACACAAGAGATAATTAATTCCATCATTATTCTGCTTTATGTGTTTACAGCAGAGAAGATTTAAAACGCCCATAATCCAGTCAATCACGGTGATGATTAATGGAAAGAAGTTAAATCTATTATTGTATCCTGGGGCGCCTGCTGACCTAGCGGTCCAGGTGCACATATACCACATAGGCTCTGATGCATGAGAGCGTGTCACAGGTTTGAAAAAGAGCTCTAAAAGAGCACCTAAATAAACTCAGCACAAAAAGAAAGGAAACATACATAATTAATTATATCTCTTAATTATAACACAAGAAAGGAAACAAACTTAATTATATCTCTTAATTATAACACAAGAAAGGAAACAAACATAATCAATTATATCTCCCCTTTAATAATACCAAATTGTATTGTGTTTTATATCATTGTTATCGTTGATTTGTCACCTTTGCAACGAGGTACAGCTTGTAAGCATCGGGCATTCGAGGCATGAGCTACACAGCCAAATGTGTGGGTAGCGCCAACCCAAAATTAGCCAACATTCGGTCCATTATCTTTCCCCTTCAATTTTGCCAAATGGTATTGTGTTTGATATCATTGTTATCATTGATTTGTCACCTTTACAACGAGGTACAGCTTGTAAGCATCAGGCATTCGTGGAATGAGCAACACAGCCAAACGTGTGGGTAGCGCCCCTCTAAAAATGGTCAAAATGGCCTGGCAGGCGTGCAATACTGTTCTTTTGGTGTTCACCTTTGTTAGTTGGAGCATTGAATGACTCTCCCACAGTAATAAGGAAAGAAAAAACAACACATATTGGCCATTTTTACACTTTGTTAATGTTAAGCTCAGTGTCAGGGAAGCCCAAAACGAGAGTAAATGCCAGCAGAACAGTGTATTGCAAGCCATTTTGGCAAAATTCTGGTCGGCGTTACCCACACGCTTGGCTGTGTAGCTCATGCCTCGAATGCCCGATGCTTACAAGCTGTACCTCGTTGTAAAGGTAACGAATCAACGATATAAATGATATAAAACACAATACAATTTGGTCTGGTATTATTAAAGGGGAGATATAATTAATTATTAATATGTTTCCTTTCTTTTTGTGCTGAGTTTATATCGTCAATGTGTACCTGGCCTCTGCAATAAGTCTGCTTACTGTACATTTTAGTTCATGTTTTGACTACTCGTGTAATAGGCCTACGTTGTTTTTCTCATTAAATGTCTTGTTGAATTGAATATAAAGGACCTCAATGGAAATGAGCCCTGGGGGTCATCCTTTAAGCATCCTTTTGTATAAATCTGTACCACTGCAACTGTTAATAAAGTATCATTTTAATCAATCAATGCAGTGTGGCTCTAAAAATGTTGAATTTGTTTATTTTTTTCGTATGATTATTATTATTATTATTATTATTATTACCCTTAGTGTCTCTGAAGTCAATCAGCTATTGCCGGTGTACACAGCCAAATTTCCGGGCCCCACTGTGCGGACTGTGGGGGCGCGAAAATTCACCGGGTGGACTCAAAATGTCCTCCGGGGCCCCCTCTGCGTGTGGACACCACTTGCTCGCCCATCAGTCCCACGGATGATTTTTGTTTCTTTTTTTTTAATTTAGGGTCCTTTTCTGCAGTTCAAGCATAATTCCACAGGGCGGCAGGCTATTTTCCAAAACTATTGGAAGTGGACATGTGTACACAGCCAGCATTACTGAATGGAAAAAATTACTGTCTAATTTGATAGACTATCCCATCTCCGTGATTTGTAGATCTAACTTTACAGACAGTTCATTTCTATGATTTGTATATCTAATTCCAAAACCAGTCCCATCCCCATGATTTGTAGATCTAATTCCATAAGCAGTTCCATACCATGATTTGTAGCTCTAAATCCATCACCTGTCACATCCACATGATTTGTAGATCTAATTCTAAAACCAGTCACATCCACATGATTTGTAGATCTAATTCTAAAACCATTCACATCCACATGATTTGTAGATCTAATCCATACCATAATTTGTAGCTCTAAATCTATCACCTGTCACATCCACATGATTTGTAGATCTAATTCTAAAACTAGTCGCATCCCCATGATTTGTAGATCTAATTCCATCGGCAGTTCCATACCATAATTTGTAGCTCTAAATCCATCACCTGTCACATCCACATGATTTGTAGATCTAATTCTAAAACCAGTCACATCCACATGATTTGTAGATCTAATTCTAAAACCATTCACATCCCCATGATTTGTAGATCTAATTCCATCGGCAGTTCCATACCATAATTTGTAGCTCTAAATCCATCACCAGTCACATCCACATGATTTGTAGATCTAATTCTAAAACCATTCCAATCCCCATGATTTGTAGATCTAATCCATACCATAATTTGTAGCTCTAAATCTATCACCTGTCACATCCACATGATTTGTAGATCTAATTCCATCGGCAGTTCCATACCATAATTTGTAGCTCTAAATCTATCACCTGTCACAAAGGCTCTGGTGGGCTGTTTTGGGCTCTGGTGGGCTGTGCTGGGCTCTGGTAGGCTATACAGGGCAGTACTGTACTAGCCTAGACATCTTCATGTAAAACTATTGGCCGTGTACACTAAGGAATGTAGAAACTATTGCCTGTGTACACAGTGGATAATCCCATCAACGAGGAGCTACAGGACTGGCGGGAGCCTTGAGCAGACTGCTGGAGTCTGGTGCAGTCCTGTGCACCCTGGTCTGGCCTATTCCAGCCGGATCCAGCCTAGTGTAGCCTAGTGAAGCCATCTAACCTCTCCACTTCCCTAATCTATTCTCCCACTGTGCTGGACTTGGATGTGCTGGGCTGTGCTGGACTCTATCAGGCTCTGGTGAGCTGTTTTGGGCTCTGGTGGGCTGTGCTGGGCTCTGGTAGGCAATACAGGGCAGTACTGTACTATAGCCTAGACATGTTCATGTAAAACTATTGGCCGTGTACACTAAGGCATGTAGAAACTATTGCCCGTGTACACAGTGGATAATCCCATCAACGAGGAGCTACAGGACTGGCGGGAGCCTTGAGCAGCCCGGTGGAGACTGCTGGAGTCTGGTGCAGTCCTGTGCACCCTGGTCTGGCCTATTCCAGCCGGATCCAGCCTACTGTAGCCTAGTGAAGCCATCTAACTTCTCCACTTCCCTAATCTATTCTCCCACTGTGCTGGACTTGGATGTGCTGGGCTGTGCTGGACTCTATCAGGCTCTGGTGGGCTGTTTTGGGCTCTGGTGGGCTGTGCTGGGCTCTGGTAGGCTATACAGGGCAGTAATCTACTATAGCCTAGGCATGTTCATGTAAAACTATTGGCCGTGTACACAAAGGCATGTAGAAACTATTGCCCGTGTACACAGTGGATAATCCCATCAACGAGGAGCTAAGGGACTGGCGGGAGCCTTGAGCAGCCCGGTGGACACTGCTGGAGTCTGGTGCAGTCCTGTGCACCCTGGTCTGGCCTATTCCAGCCGGATCCAGCCTACTGTAGCCTAGTGAAGCCATCTAACTTCTCCACTTCCCTAATCTATTCTCCCACTGTGCTGGACTTGGATGTGCTGGGCTGTGCTGGACTCTATCAGGCTCTGGTGGGCTGTGCTGGGCTCTGGTAGGCTATACAGGGCAGTAATCTACTATAGCCTAGGCATGTTCATGTAAAACTATTGGCCGTGTACACAAAGGCATGTAGAAACTATTGCCCGTGTACACAGTGGATAATCCCATCAACGAGGAGCTAAGGGACTGGCGGGAGCCTTGAGCAGCCCGGTGGACACTGCTGGAGTCTGGTGCAGTCCTGTGCACCCTGGTCTGGCCTATTCCAGCCGGATCCAGCCTACTGTAGCCTAGTGAAGCCATCTAACTTATCCACTTCCCTAATCTATTCTCCCACTGTGCTGGACTTGGATGTGCTGGGCTGTGCTGGACTCTATCAGGCTCTGGTGGGCTGTTTTGGGCTCTGGTGGGCTGTGCTGGGCTCTGGTAGGCTATAGAGGGCAGTACTGTACTATAGCCTAGGCATGTTCATGTAAAACTATTGGCCGTGTACACTAAGGCATGTAGAAACTATTGCCCGTGTACACAGTGGATAATCCCATCAACAAGGAGCTACAGGACTGGCGGGAGCCTTGAGCAGACTGCTGGAGACTGCTGGAGTCTGGTGCACCCTGGTCTGGCCTATTCCAGCCGGATCCAGTCTAGTGTAGCCTAGTGAAGCCATCTAACCTCTCCACTTCCCTAATCTATTCTCCCACTGTGCTGGACTTGGATGTGCTGGGCTGTGCTGGACTCTATCAGGCTCTGGTGGGCTGTTTTGGGATCTGGTGGGCTGTGCTGGGCTCTGGTAGGCTATACAGGGCAGTACTGTACTATAGCCTAGGCATGTTCATATAAAACTATTGGCCGTGTACACAAAGGCATGTAGAAACTATTGCCCGTGTACACAGTGGATAATCCCATCAACGAGGAGCTACAGGACTGGTGGGAGCCTTGAGCAGACTGCTGGAGACTGCTGGAGTCTGGTGCACCCTGGTCTGGCCTATTCCAGCCGGATCCAGCCTAGTGTAGCCTAGTGAAGCCATCTAACCTCTCCACTTCCCTAATCTATTCTCCCACTGTGCTGGACTTGGATGTGCTGGGCTGTGCTGGACTATTGGGCTCTGGTGGGCTTTACTGGGCTCTGATATACAAGGCAGTACTCTACTAAAGTCTAAACATGTTCATGTAAAACTATTGGCCGTGTACACAAAGTCATATAGAAACTATTGCCTTTGTACACAGTGGTTAATCCCATGAACGAGGAGCTACAGTGCTGGTGGGAGCCTGCAGCAGCCTGATGGAGACTGGTGGAGTCTGGTGCAGTCTGGTGCACCCTGGTCTGGCCTATTCCAGCCTAGTGTAGCGTAGTGAAGTCACATAACTACCCCACTTCCCTAGGTTATTCTCCTGCTGGGCAGGAATAGGCTGGACTTAGGTGTGCTGCACTCTATTGGACTCTGGTGGGCTGTGCTGTGTTGTGCTGGGCTCTGTTGGGCTATATGAGGCAGTACAGTACTAAAGCCTAGACATGTTCATGTAAAACTATTGGCCGTGTACACAAACTCATGTAAAACTATTGCCTGTGTACACAGGGGTTAATCACATGTGCAAGGAGCTAAAGGCTGGCTGGAGCCTGGAACAGCCTGGTGGAGTCTAGTGGAGACTGGTGCACCCTAGTCTGGCCTATTCCAGCCGGATATGGCCTGTAATGGCCTGGTGCAGCCATCTAACCAGCCGGATATGGCCTGTAATGGCCTGGTGCAGCCATCTAACTACCCCCCTTCCCTGGTCTATACTCCCACTGGGCAGGACTGGGCTGGTCTTAGGTGTGCTGGACTCTATTGGGCTCTAGTGGGCTGTATTGGGCTCTGGCTCTATACTCCCACTGGGCAGGACTGGACTGGACTTAGGTGTGCTGGACTCTATTGGGCTCTAGTGGGCTGTATTGGGCTCTGGTGGGCTGTGCTGGGCTCTGTTGGGCTATACGAGGCAGAACAGTACTAAAGCCCAGACATGTTCATGTAAAACTATTGGCCGTGTACACAAAGGCATGTAGAAACTATGGCCCGTGTACACAGGGGCTTTTTCCTTGACCGTTCGAGTTAGGAGTGCCGTGTACACAGGATCTACAGAGCTGGCTGGAGTATGGAGCAGCCTGGTGGAGTCTGGTGCAGTCCTGTGCACCCTGGTCTGGCCTATTCAAGCCGGATCTGGCCTGTAATGGCCTGGTGTAGCCATCTAACTACCCCCCTTCCCTCGCCTATACTCCTACTGGGCAGGACTGGGCTTGACTTAGGTTTGCTGGACTCTATTGGGCTCTGGTGGGCTGTATTGGGCTCTGGTGGGCTGTGCTGTGCTGTGCTGGGCTCTGTTGGGCTATACGAGGCAGAACAGTACTAAAGCCCAGATATGTTCATGTAAAACTATTGGCCGTGTACACAAAGTCATGTAAAACTATGGCCTGTGTACACAGTGGCTTTTTCCTTGACCTTTCGAGTTAGGAGTGTCGTAGAGACACGAGACCGGGTTTGTTGGATTCAGCGTCAAAAAGTAAGTCAGAATAAGTGTCTTTTATCCGAAAGAATGTGTAATCGTGTTGGTGGCGTGCAAATTTTGTGTCTTTTTCGCAATCGTAAAGGGTTCAAAGTGTCGGAGAGACACGAAACCCATTCCATCGGATCGGGCATGCTTCAAATATGAAAAGTTTATCCGGCCTAAAACAAAACATATTTTTTTGATTTTTTTATTCATTTTAAGGACAAAGGGCTCGGTTTGACGCCTAAAACGACCCTTTCCCTTGACCGTTGGAGTTAGGAGTGCCGTGTACACAGGATCTACAGAGCTGGCTGGAGTATGGAGCAGCCTGGTGGAGTCTGGTGCAGTCCTGTGCACCCTGGTCTGGCCTATAACAGCCGGATCCAGCCTACTGTAGGCTAGTGAAGCCATCTAACCTCTCCACTTCCCTAATCTATTCTCCCACTGTGCTGGACTTGGATGTGCTGGGCTGTGCTGGACTCTATCAGGCTCTGGTGGGCTGTTTTGGGCTCTGGTGGGCTGTATTGGGCTCTGGTGGGCTGTGCTGTGCTGTGCTGGGCTCTGTTGGGCTATACGAGGCAGAACAGTACTAAAGCCCAGATATGTTCATGTAAAACTATTGGCCGTGTACACAAAGTCATGTAAAACTATGGCCCGTGTACACAGTGGCTTTTTCCTTGACCTTTCGAGTTAGGAGTGTCGTAGAGACACGAGACCGGGTTTGTTGGATTCAGCGTCAAAAAGTAAGTCAGAATAAGTGTCTTTTATCCGAAAGAATGTGTAATCGTGTTGGTGGCGTGCAAATTTCGTGTCTTTTTCGCAATCGTAAAGGGTTCAAATTGTCGGAGAGACACGAAACCCATTCCATTGGATCAGGCATCCTTCAAAAATGAAAAGTATTTCCTGCGTGAAACAAACAGATTTTTTTTGTTTTTTTATTGATTTTAAGGACAAAAATTCGGGTTTCGGTGTATTTTTCGCAATCGTAAAGGGTTCAAAGTGTCGGAGAGACACGAAACCCATTCCATCGGATCGGGCATGCTTCAAATATGAAAAGTTTGTCCGGCCTAAAACAAAACATATTTTTTTGATTTTTTTATTCATTTTAAGGACAAAGGGCCCGTTTTGACGCCTAAAACGACCCTTTCCCTTGACCGTTCGAGTTAGGAGTGCCGTGTACACAGGATCTACAGAGCTGGCTGGAGTATGGAGCAGCCTGGTGGAGTCTGGTGCAGTCCTGTCTACCCTGGTCTGGCCTATTCAAGCTGGATCCGGCCTGTAATGGCCTGGTGCAGCCATAAGAATACCCCCCTTCCCTGGTCTACAATACCACTGGGCAGGACTGGCCTAGACTTAGGTGTGCTGGACTCTATTGGGCTCTGGTGGGCTGTATTGGGCTCTGGTGGGCTGTGCGGTGCTGAGTTGAACTCTGTTGGGCTACACGAGGCAGTACTGTACTAAAGCTTAGACATGTTAATGTAAATAAACTATTGGCCGTGTACACAAACTCATGTATATCTATTCCCCGTGTACAGAGTTGTTAATCTCAAGTGTGGGGAGCTACAGTGCTGGTGAGATCCTGGCACAGTGCCCCAGAGGGGTCTCCAAATGATCTTGGGTGGTCCCAAATGATTAGCTTAATGTGAACATTGTTTTTTTTTCCCACTCAACAGTGTACAGAGGCTATCTGCACATTTTTTAAGATACAATTTAAGGACCTTTTTAATACCTTTAAAATAACAAATTAAATATTTAAATGTTGAAAATAGCAGATCTACAAGCTCACGCCGCCTTGCGTTGTGAGGCATTGTGAGCATGTATATCTGCTATTTTCACAAGACCGTGTTTTACAAACGCCTCAACTCTTTTTGTGCTACCAAACAGGACAAACTGTCAAATATTAAGTGAGAAGGTTTTGCCCAGCAGGACTTTCTCACAAGTTAGGCGATGTGCATAATGTTATTCCTTTGGTCTTGTTTGCAAACACACCAACAAAACACAGTAAGTCCAAATGGAAAACAAACACACTTTGCACTGAGCTCAAACATGCTTCTCTCCTAGTGAACTCCAAAGAAAGACTGAGGCCACTTGGCAGGAGGCACTGATCAAAAGACAGGCACTAATTGAACACTCCTGGCTTGGTGACCTGATTGGTAGGCAGGTGATGGTTGGTGTAGTAGTGTGTTGACAGCAAGGCTTATGCAGGCCAACCAAACTGTGTCCCTGGCAGGTGCTTGTAGATGTGCGAGGTGCTTGTAGATCTGCTGTATTGGGTTGAGCCCCCCTCACCCAAAACATATTTATGGAATAAATACATTAAATATATATGAATACGTGAAGGACAACTGCCTGACTTCTATGTAAACCATACTATATGGACAGTTTTTTCTGCATGTCACTATGATGGAAAGCATCTTTAGCCTCACAATAACCATATTGAGTTACCACATGAGTTTGTGTGCACGCACAGCCAATAGTTTTACATGAATATTTCTAGGCTATAGTACAGTACTGCCCCATACAGCCTAACAGAGCCCAGCAAAGCACAGCACAGCCCACCAGAGACAAATACAGCCCACAGGAGCCCAATAGAGTCCAGCACACCTAAGTTCAGCCCAGTCCTGCCAAGTAGGAGTATAGACCAGGGAAGGGGGGTAGTTAGATGTCTCCACCAGGCCATTACAGGCTGGACCTGGCTTGAATAGGCCAGACCAGGGTGCACAGCACTACACCAGACTCCACCAGGCTGCTCCAGGCTCCAGCTTGCCCTGTAGATCCTTGCACATGCGATTATACACTGTGTACACAGGCAATAGTTTTACATGAGTTTGTGTACACGGCCAATAGTTTTACATGAACATGTCTAAACTTTAGTACTGTACTGCCTTGTATAGCCCAACAGAGCCTAGAACAGCACAGCACAGCCCACCAGAGCCCAGTACAGCCCACCAGAAACAAATACAGCCCAGCAGAGCCCAATAGAGTCCAACACACTAAGTCCAGCCTAGTGGGAGTTAAAACCAGGGACTGGGGGTAGTTAGATGGCTGCACAAGCCATTACAGGCCAGACAAGGGTGCACCAGACTCCACCTGCTCCAGGCTCCCCCCAGTCCTGTAGCTCCTCGTTGATGGGATTATCCACTCTGTACACGGGCAATAGTTTCTACATGCCTTTGTGTACACGGCCAATAGTTTTACATGAACATGTCTAAGCTTCAGTACAGTACTGCCCTGAACAGCCTACCAGAGCCCAGCACAGCCCACCAGAGCGCAGCACAGCCCACCAGATCCCAAAACAGCCCACCAGAGCCCGATAGAGTCCAGCACAGCCCAGCACATCCAAGTCCAGCACAGTGGGAGAATATATTAGGGAAGTGGGGAGGTTAGATGGCTTCACTAGGCTACACTAGGCTGGATCCGGCTGGAATAGGCCAGACCAGGGTGCACAGGACTGCACCAGACTCCAGCAGTCTCCACCAGGCTGCTCCAGGCTCCCGCCAGTCCTGTAGCTCCTCGTTGATGGGATTATCCACTGTGTACACGGGCAATAGTTTCTACATGCCTTTGTGTACACGGCCAATAGTTTTACATGAACATGTCTAAGCTTTAGTACATTGCTGCCCCGTACAGCCTACCAGAGCCCAGCACAGCCCACCAGAGCCCAAAACAGCCCACCAGAGCCCGAAAGAGTCCAGCACAGCCCAGCACATCCAAATCCAGCACAGTGGGAGAATATATTAGGGAAGTGGAGAGGTTAGATGGCTTCACTAGGCTACACTAGGCTGGATCCGGCTGGAATAGGCCAGACCAGGGTGCACAGGACTGCACCAGACTCAAGCAGTCTCCACCGGGCTGCTCCAGGCTCCCGCAAGTCCTGTAGCTCCTCGTTGATGGGATTATCCACTGTGTACACGGGCAATAGTTTCTACATGCCTTAGTGTACACGGCCAATAGTTTTACATGAACATGTCTAGGCTATAGTACAGTACTGCCCTGTATAGCCTACCAGAGCCCAGCATAGCCCACCAGAGCCCAAAACAGCCCACCACAGCCTGATAGAGTCCAGCACAGCCCAGCACATCCAAGTCCAGCACAGTGGGAGAATAGATTAGGGAAGTGGAGAAGTTAGATGGCTTCACTAGGCTACAGTAGGCTGGATCCGGCTGGAATAGGCCAGACCAGGGTGCACAGGACTGCACCAGACTCCAGCAGTCTCCACCGGGCTGCTCAAGGCTCCCGCCAGTCCTGTAGCTCCTCGTTGATGGGATTATCCACTGTGTACACGGGCAATAGTTTCTACATGCCTTAGTGTACACGGCCAATAGTTTTACATGAACATGTCTAGGCTATAGTACAGTACTGCCCTGTATAGCCTACCAGAGCCCAGCATAGCCCACCAGAGCCCAAAACAGCCCACCACAGCCTGATAGAGTCCAGCACAGCCCAGCACATCCAAGTCCAGCACAGTGGTAGAATAGATTAGGGAAGTGGAGAGGTTAGATGGCTTCATTAGGCTACAGTAGGCTGGATCCGGCTGGAATAGGCCAGACCAGGGTGCACAGGACTGCACCAGACTCCAGCAGTCTCCACCGGGCTGCTCAAGGCTCCCGCCAGTCCTGTAGCTCCTCGTTGATGGGATTATCCACTGTGTACACGGGCAATAGTTTCTACATGCCTTAGTGTACACGGCCAATAGTTTTACATGAACATGTCAAGGCTTTAATACAGTACTGCCTCGTATAGCCCAACAGAGCCCAGCACAGGAAAGCATCGCGCACCAGAGCCCAATACAGCCCACCAGAGCCCAATAGAGCCCAGCACACCTAAGTCCAGCCCAGTCCTTCCCAGTGTGAGTATAGACCTGGGAAGGGGGGTATTTTGATGGCTGCACCATGCCATTACAGGCCGGATCCAGCTTGAATAGGCCAGACCAGGGTGGACAGGACTGCACCAGACTCCAACAGTCTCCATCAGGATGCTCCAGGCTACAGCCAGCCCTGCAGCTCCCTACACATGCAATTAACCCCTGTGTACACGGGCAATAGTTTAACATGAGTTTGTGTACATGGCCAATAGTTTTACATGAACATGTCAAGGCTTGAATAGAGTACTGACTTATATGCAGTCATGTGCACCCTGGTCTGGCCTATTCCAGCTAGATCCGGCCTGTAATGGCCTGGTGCATACATAAATGCACCCCCTTCCCTTGTCTATACTCCCACTGTGCAGGACTGGGCTGGACTTAAGTGTGCTGGACTCTATTGGGCTGTATTGGACTCTGGTGGCCTGTGCTGTTACACTATTAAACCTATTACACTATTACACTATTACATGTAATGCACTATTACACTATTAGACTTATTACACTATTACACTATTACACTATTACACCTATTACACTATTAAACATGTTACATTATTACACTATTTACACATATTGTGCTATTACACTATTACACTTATAGTGTAATATATACGTTTTACCCCCGGGAGACCCTCCTGAGAAGCGGGGGTCTGCGGACCCCCTCCCCGTCCGGGCCTCGGTCCTTGGTCCTTGGAGTGGAGCAATAGCTTGTAGATCGGCTACTTGAGTATTTTCCATATTTCTTTTCCCGGTGGCGCTGGGGTCCCTGGGGGTCCCTGGAGCTCCAGGGGTCCCTCGGGGCCCAGGCGGTGGCCCTGCCGCCGGGGACCCCCTGGGTGCCGTCCCCGTCTCTCCCGGTCGCTCCGGGGCCGAGTTAAAGCCTTTTTAGCAGACTGCAGTTGCAGGGGTCTGCCACAAGGTGGCGCTCTGTGAACGGCCGTCTCCGGGCCGCCGAGGCGGACGCGTGGGTACCGGCCCCAGCTCTCCCGGTCGCTCCTAGATCGAGTTACAGCATTTTATTTGCACTGCAGTGGCGGGGGGTCCTCCACTAGGGGCGCGACCTGGTGCGTCGTTCCGGAGCACCAGGAGTCGTGGTCCCCGGGAATTCCCTGTGAGCAGCCCCTTTGGGGGGATCATTTGGTCATTTTTTAGCTTTTTGGCGGTGGTCCCCGGGGGTCCCCAGAGCTCCGGAGGGTCCCTGGCTACTCTGCAGTCCCAGGCCGAGGCCCCAAAGTCGGACAGGAGCGGAGCAGCGGCCCGTCTGGTTCTCCAAAGCCATATCCCAGGTCCACAGTCATATCGCCAGGGGTCCCTGGAGGTGGTCCCTGATCGGTAGTCCCCGGACTCTGCAGTCCGAGGCCAAGGCCCCAGAAACCCCTCAGGGACCCAGAGAGGTCCCCGAACCACACTTTGGGAACCAGCCAAGGACCCCTTTGAAACCCTGTAGGGCCCCCCAGAGGTCCCCGAACCACACTTTGGGAACCAGCCATGAATGTACTAGGCTGTTGTGAACCAGCCATGGAAACCCTGGGGGTCCCCAAACCACACTTTGGGAACCAGCCAGGGACCCCCTGGAAACCCGGGGTCCCCAAACCACACTTTGGGAACCAACCAGGCAGTAGTAGGCTAGACTATAGCTCTCTGCTGCCCCCCATTGATAAAACATAGTCGGCACAGAATTGTACACGAAAGGCAGCCAGCGAGTGATCACGCACCATGGTCACTATGAGACATGTACAATGACTGTACACCGGCTCCAAAGGGTACACGGGCCATGGTCATTAACATTGAAACTGCCTGCCGTAGACACCAAAAACAATTGTTACCCTTAATCATTGGCACTGATGGGCAGTAGCTAGCCACAGGTAGCTAAGCTACATAGCTTAACTACACTTCTAAGTAGCATAACGGAAATTTGCTAACTTTCTTTGGGGATAGCTTATAGTGTAGGCTAGTTCAGCTATATTTAATCAGAGTAACTAGTAATGTAGCTTGCTACATTTTCCAAATAGCTTACCCATCACGGTTGGGAAAAATGAATAAATAAATAAACCAGTCAATTGCAATAGTGAGGGGACATTCAAGAGTCCCCAGATGATTAACTTAATGTGCAACATTGTTTTCTCACTCAACAGTAAACAAATCAACATAAAGTTTAAATGTTTATGCAAATGATAAACATTGGTCAAATTGTCAAACATTAAAGGCAGAAATTGTGAACATAGCCGATTTATATGCTCACAAGTCACAACGCCTCATGTTGTGAGGCGTTGTGAGCATGTAGATCTGCTATTTTCACAATAGACCCCGTATTATACAAAATGTAATGCCTCATCTATTAATGCTCGTCAGGGTGGGGGGTCCCCAGTTAAAATATGATTATTTTGGGGTCGCGGCCTGAAAAGGTTGAGAACCACTGATATACGCCGCTGTTTCCCCAACAGTGGGTCGGGACCCATTTGTGGGTCATGAACCAATTTATACGGGTCACGACCCGAGTAAAAATCCCATTTTATTTTCCTACATAAAGATATATTTTTTATATTATATATATATATATATATATATATATATATATATATATCCTTCGAGTTTTGAAATGCTGAGGAAGGCGTTTTTTCATCCCAGTTACCCAGTGATTTCCGTGGCCAAATAATATAGGCCTACACATTAATTTGGGGGTCCTTGACGTGAATATGTTTGAGAACCACGGATCCTTAATATCACCAGGGGCCATTCTAAGATGAAAGATTGGAGGCATGTTTTGAAATATAGACGATATTATCAAATACAATTATTATTGTGTGTGTGTGTGTGTGTGTGTGTGTGTGTGTGTGTGTGTGTGTGTGTGTGTGTGTGTGCGTGCGTGCGTGCGTGCGTGCGTGCATGTGCGTGTTTGCGTGTTACATGGTCCTTGTATGGTTACACACATAAATGATGGTGATGATCCATTTGCATGTATGTTACTCTATGTCGGTATAGATCCATTTGTCTTTATCCACATGTGCGGTGTGGGGTATTCCTACACAGCTGTATCAAAGGAAATGAAACAGAGTTGCAGTTAATATTTTAAACAGGATACTGTGTCATTAAACATGCAGTATAAAACATAGTATAATTCCTTCAGTGTCTCTGGTCAGTTATAATTCTTTCAACAAACACTTGGGGCCCTGTTTTTGACCATCCTAAACCCTAAATCCCTAAACTTCTTTACCATTTTGAAAAACATTTTTTAAATAGTTCAAATAGCTGAATGGCAGTTATGTTTGCCACTTCTAGTTTTTCCCCCTGTAATGACACCTCGCTCTGGTTCCGATTTAAACAATTTGCTTCTCGAAATAAATGGCAATTTAAAACTTGACTGAATTAAAGAATTCTTTGTTTCCGTTAATCAATTAAGAATTCATATACAAATATCGATGTTGATAATATACATATTGAATGGATGCTGTAATTCTATTCATATCTGTTACAGAGGATTAAATAAAATTACTAAGCAGTTTTTTCTTTAAAATTATATTTTAATTCTTTATACTTTACCATTCACGTAGTCAGGGGACTTGATTACTTCATAGACGTCTGTGTTGCCTAAAGGTAAATAATAAGAATTAATGTGGTGCTTATAAATGGTATTTCAATTTAATTAGTTCCATTAAAGTTATACTATGTAACTTTTTTAATAAAACAAATCTTAAAATTGTCCTAGTTATTAAATCGCTAAAGTTTTAGAACACCCACTCCGTTAATTTCAGCCCCAAAAGCCTTTTCTTTATATGTTTTCTACATACCCATGACAGGGGCTGTATTTCCCGGCAAAATGATGTCATCTCCCACATGATACACTACCAGCCAATCACAGCGCCGATCATACACCACCGGCCAATCACAGTGAGTCTTGCTGTCTCTTCAGAAAATAGCTTCCCTCAGCAACTGTGTTTACATTGGTGAAGGAATCTTGCATGCTACGCCCTCAATACTGGTCTAAAAATGACGGGAGATGGCTCTATGGATTCGTATCGGCGAGGCGGAGGCGGTCGCGGCGAAAAACGGCCGAAAAAAGCAATACAGCTACTGACCACTAGTTGAGCAGCTTCCACAGTACAGCTTTAATTTATATTAAAGGGCCACTTCACCTCTGGGACAACTAGATCTTATTTTATTGTTGTTTGGGACACAATCAACACAATCCTGAGTTATTTGTTTGTATTCAATCTGTGTTTTGAGATATTTTAGTATTTCAGCTGTGCTAGTGATGCATTTTGCATCATATGATGCATTTTGCATCATCATCTCTGCATCATATGATGCAAAACGCATCACTAGCACAGCTGAAATACTAAAATATCTCAAAACACAGATTGAACACAAAGAATAACTCAGGATTGTGTTGATTGTGTCCCAAACAACAATAAAATAAGATCTGGTTGTACCAGAGGTGAAGTGGCCCTTTAAAAATAACCAGATGTCAGAAATGTTCTTGACCGATGTGATTGGTTTAAAGACTGACCATGCTTTAGTGGGCAGTACACATGATCAGTAACTCCACTTTGATTGGTCTTCTGGTCTGCAGCTGAGCCCTGATTGGTGACCTCATACTCAATGGGCCTGTTATTAAAATAAAATAAACATTTATCAGAAATGGCGTAAACAAGATGTAATCTACTGCTGTCATGCATGTTGATGAATAGACAGAGTATTGTACTTACGTGATATAATCTGGATCTGTAAATTAAAAACTATACGTTTTACATGTTATTTGATATCAAATAAAAACATTTAATATAAGTTATTTGTCAGTATGTTTTCTTCATGTTAAAGCAATCGGACACTTTGGCAGAGGAATGTTTTGGTTGTTTAACTACCTTGTCATGGAGAAACTAGTCCAATTAGTGAGATTGCTGCATCACACAGGTGATTAGAAATGAACTAGCCTGGGAACGATGCAAATTGGGAGCGATGCAAATAAGGAATGCATGTCCTGCTGTTATATGCAATACTCGTTATACCCATTGGGTGGTTCTGGGAAGTCTTTGTGCAATCACAAACATCTGGGGGGTAGCTAGTCTTCATACCCAATCCAATGACACCTAGTATTTTCAAAAACAAATAAGAAATACATTTGAGCTGATCAGATTATTTTTCATTGACATCAGCAAAAATCTTGGGCTGCCAGCATTAACAGCCAATAGACACTTTTCCTTGGTAAATTCTAGTGTTGTAGTCGAGTCCACCTAAAGCGAGTCCAAGTCAAGTCCAAGTCATATGAGGTTCGAGTCCGAGTCGAGTCCGAGTCATGACCCCCTGGGAGGGGGCCGAGTCCGAGTCGAGTCCGAGACCGACGGGAGTCGAGTCCGAGTCGAGTCCGAGTCTGACGGGAGCCGAGACTGAATCGAGTCCCCAAAACCATTTTTTTTTTGTAGGTAGGCTACAGAAAACAACCTTTTTTTGTTGTTGTTTTTGTTTAGTTGTTTTGGGGGAATGAGGGTTCTTTGTTCTTTATTAAAACAATAATAGATCTCCTCAAATTACCTTTGGTTGCTGTGGTTTAGACCAGATAAACCAGAAACTGGCTTGGGAACGCCTCGGTATACTCCCTGAGGGAGTGGAGGAAGTTGCTCGGGATAAGGAAATCTGGAGGTCTCAGTTGGAACTGTTACCCCCGCGACCCGATTCCGGCTAAGCGTTTGATGCCGGTTCACAGCCAAAATATCCAGTTCCATGTAGCCGGCACCTTAGGTTTGAGGGCATTTTACAGTAGGCTACTCCATTGCTGAATGTGATGTTGTGAGCCAAATGCAATTGTCTGCTCGTTTTTACATAATGACATCAATCACATAAGGTGAATGATGGATTCATTTATGTTCAGTCTCTCTCTAAATTAGTACCAGGGTTGGGAAGGTTACTTTTAAAAAGTATTCCTTACTTAAAGGAATTAACTAGTTACTGCCGCTACCATTTTTCCCAAACAGACATTAGAGTTGCTCCAATGAAAATGTTTCCCCCAGGCAGAGAACAAGTAGGCCTACTTTTGAGAGCCAATATAATAGTACAAATAAGACTTATACTGTAGTACAATATCCCAAATCACAGGCGATGATTATCCAGTCTAATGTCATGATATCAAAAAAAATAATATTAATTACAAAATAATTATACTAATGTAGTCTAGGCTATAACATTTTAAACATTGCTGTTTTAGCTCTGTCGTTGTAATAGAGCTGCATGATTATGGCAAAACTTATTAAACAAAATGTTATCTTAATGAAAAACTATTTTATTTTGACCAAAAATAAATTATTAGTTTCCCCATTCAAACACATTACATGCCTGTTTGCATTTCATTATTTAAGGTGATAAATACCTTATGTCATTTTAGTCTGATGCCTGTCAAACAATGCAAAAAAATACCCCATGTCACTGTTGTTTTGATTTGTCTCAACCTCTCTAGGGGGACTTAAAACGTTACACTTCTCTCTGTTAATCAGTGTAGCCTACTTTGTTAAACTTTCGGACGAGGCTTGCTTAACGAGTATTAATAGTTTACAGCTGGAAAGAAAACAAGACGTTGCATCTTAATCCAGCAGTGCGCGTGGATGATTTAAACTACACACAACGTCGTGTTTGGAAGCTGTTTACTACACTATGGAATTATTTATTTGGAACACAACACGAGGATATACTGCAGGTAGGAGAAAAGAAAAGTAAAGTGGACTGTGTTCAGTGTTGTCTGCTGGCTGCCGCTGGATATACATTTCTTCCTTTGCATTGTACTGACTTGACTTGACTCGAGTGGACTCGGTGGGGGGCGAGTCCCGAGTCAAATGGTCCGAGACCGAGACGAGTCCAAGTCAAATTGAGGGCGAGACCGAGACGAGACCGAGTCAATGAAAAATTGGACTTGAGTCCTGACTCGAGACGAGTCATTGACTCGAGTACTACAACACTAATTCTAGTCTGCAAGAGCTTATGATTTTGGTGTTCTGCTTTCAGATAACCGAGGCTGTTCCAATGGCACGATGAACTGTACCATAACAAAAAATAAAAATAAAATAAATGAAAATTGTAGATCTGCTGCTTTTGCGGACAAACAACCGGCCATATCTTGAGTTGAGAACGTAACTGTGCCTTGTATCTTGCATTGCTGGATTCAGCATTCGAATGCCTTTCCAATTTGTATTTTAGCCTTTCATAGGAACAGGGGGGTTTGTTTTTCATTTGTATGTGTGTGTGTGTGTGTGTGTGTGTGTGTGTGTGTGTGTGTGTGTGTGTGCGTGCACTCGAAATACAAATATTAATATCAATAATTCAACGTTAAGACAACCCGGTTCGAGTGTGGTGTCTTCGGATCGGTCTCGGTGAGACGGACGCAATGGCACCTTCCTGGTTTACGTAGGACTAAGGGAACCAGAGAAAGGCAATGGGGAAGTTCTCAAAGAAATATACAGCAAATGTGCTGGGGAATTTGTTGGTTGAAAAACTGAAACTAAAATAATCATAAAAAAATCTAAATATGGGCCTAAAAATTAATGGACAGTTTCCTTGTACTCAGGGGAGTAAGGTGCACCCAGCTGTGCAGTGAATTTGAATGATAATATTGATGAATATATTAAATATATTAATATATTAAAAATAAGATGTTTTTGAAAAAGTGAAAAAATGTGAATAAGGGCGCTGCGACGTTGAGGAAGTGACGGCTAAGACGTCCTCGGAATTCCGAACGCAATGGTGCGCCATTCAAGGACGCCGGACGCACCATTCGGCCGGTATCACACATTCCCCACCGAAAAAAATGAAAGAATAGCATTTATGCTGAATTTTTAATAACTTCCCGGAAAAAATCTTCCATACAAAAATGTTATTTGCATTACGATCGCGTCGTCGAAATACATATAACTCGTTTGATTCACTTCGGGAAGTTTGGGGCGTGATAACTGTTATGTAATGTTATGTTATTACTTCTCATACATATGTTGTTTTGCATATTATTGTAGGCTATAGCCTATTGTCTTTTGTCATTGAACGTCTCGATGAACTGAATACAAAGGAATGCAATGGAAATGAGCCCTGGCTTTTTAGTTTTTTCTTTTTTTTTTTACAATGTCGTCAATTAAATGAAGTCCCCTCACATCTGTGGGCAAATTACATCCTGCACATAATTCCACATCAAACTCTGCTCTGAGTCTAATGATCATTACATCCTGATGTGAAAGAAAATGTGTCAAAAGAATAAAACATGACGGTTGTTATGCAGTTCTTTCTTTTTCTTTTTACCCCTTGTTCTCCCCAATGTAGTAGTTATGCCAAATGATTCTTCCCCACACTCATTTCTCTCTTTTCACTGCCGTTGTATCCTACTGACTCACTAGTGCAGGGGTTTTCAAAGTGGGTGACGGGGCACCCTGGGGTGCCGCGACAGCAGTCCAGGGGTGCAAGATCATTTGATGATATTTGGAATTTACTCCAATTATTACTTAATTAACAATTTAGTATAATTTTAAACTTGAAGTACAGAGCAATTTTCAGTCAGTTCTAAGTCTTATTAACCAAAATGGCTATTAGGCCTATCTCACAACATAATCACTAAAATATGCTATAAACATAAGGTGCTGGGAGTGAAAATTATGAATATAATGTAGGGGTGCCTCGGATGAAAAGAATATTTATAGGGGTGCCCTGAGCCAAAAAAGTTTTAGAACCCCTGCACTAGTGAATCAGTCTGTCAGTCATTCAGTGACAGTTACACATCTCCTCCACCAGGGGGCGAAAGGCATTAAAGCAACAGTGCCTGGATCCATTATTGCGCATGCGCTAAACACGTTGATCCGGAAGCCGGATCTTCCGGAAGTAGAATGTTTCTGGCGTGGCGTTTCCACAACAAAGGAACCGTTGGTGTTTCATGGTGGTTTTGGGACGCGACCAACGAACCTAAGCATAAAGGTGGTTGCCGGGGGGCAAGGAGCTCCGCTGTGTTCACTTGGACCGCGCGGAGGTGCTGAAAGTCGGGGGGACGAAGATGTACTACATTTCTGTCCCTATCAGGACATAACTCGACTCGCTCGCTTCAGCTCGGCTGCGGTGTCTCACGTGGATCAAGTCCGCTTGAGTGTTGGTGTTTAGTTTCATGGTGGTTGGGACACAGCGCGTGGTGAAAAGCTTCTCATATTAAAAGGAGTTAAAACGCTTCAAATGGAGTCTGTACGGCTGAAGATAAATGAACACATGACGTCGGTGGGAGAGGAGATATTGTGCGTTTTAGAAAAGCAACAAAGTGTTGATGTTTGTCGTGTGAAGCTCGATGTCAGAGTGTTTGTGTTGGAGCGCCTCCGTGCGGCCGCAGAGGTCATGTGCAACCTCTTCCAGAGAGAGATGGAGACACTACACAACACCCAACTACACACTGCAGGTATGTCTGTAGTCTGTTACACACACAACACCACACTACACACTGCAGGTATGTCTGTTACACACACAACACCACACTACACTCTGCAGGTATGTCTGTTACACACCCATCACCCAACTACACACTGCAGTGTCTGTTACACTTAATAGTCCCTGGGACGCGGCCGTCTATTGTGTGTTTCATTGATCCCCACTCTAAAACAACATTATTTTTTCACAGTAGACATATAAAATTCTTATGAGTACTGTGATTAATGTTTTTGTAAAGTAGGGGTTGTTAAGCTAGGGTGTAGGGCTGGCTAGGTGGGTTAGATTCAATATTACATAATAGGTATCAAGCATTGTCCATTACACTAAACATTTGAGTACTAACAAATATGGCAAATACAACTATACACATTCTCAGTAATTCTACAGGTCCATAAATTACATCCTCTCAGGCAAACAGTTAAGAATAAACAGGTAACATTTGACCACAACCAACAAAGGGCAACATGCAATACCATAAACTCCTATAACCAATAAATACAGCACAGTCTCAAGAACTCACATCAGTGACGCATAACGCATGGAAATGTTCAGGGTTTGGTGCCTGTGCCTCCAGGCCTAGGCTCTGCTGCTGTTGCACTTGCTGTTGCCTCTGCTGCTGCCACACTGAAGTGAGGAACTCAGGCAGTTTATATAGTCAGTCAATGATTAGGGAGTGAGTGCAGGTGTGGTGGGTGGAGCTGTCAATGAGGAGCCAGAGGGAGGGACAGTCCAGTGAACTTTTCTACAGCCGCCCCAAATACGACAGTATTTAACCCAAAAAAAGTCACTGGCTATAGGGCCGCCCCATGAAGAACAAATGGGTGGTGGGGGAGGCTCAGGTGGTGGCAGACGAGGGGGCCTAGGTGCTGGGGGGGGGCTCAGGTGGTGGAGGGAACCGAGGAGGGCTGGCTACTGGAGGCGGAGACTCGGGAGCCCTGGCTGGAGGAGGCGGAGACTCGGGAGCCCTGGCTGGAGGAGGCGGAGACTCGGGAGCCCTGGCTGGAGGAGGCGGAGACTCGGGAGCCCTGGGCACAGGAGGCTGACGAGGAGGCGGGGCCCTGGGCACAGGAGACTGACGAGGAGGCGGGGCCCTGGGCACAGGAGGCTGACGAGGAGGCGGGGCTATAGGCGGAGCCGAAAGAGGAGGGGCGCTGGAGGCAAGGAGGCAGGAGGGGCCCTGGGCGCTGGAGGCAAGGAGGCAGGAGGGGCGCTGGAGGCAAGGAGGCAGGAGGGGCCCTGGGTGCTGGAGGCAAGGAGGCAGGAGGGGCCCGGGGCACCGGAGGCAAGGAGGCTGGAGGAGGAGCCCGGGGCGCTGGAGGCAAGGAGGCAGGAGGGGCCCTGGGCGCCGGAGGCAAGGAGGCAGGAGGGGCCCGGGGCACCGGAGGCAAGGAGGCTGGAGGAGGAGCCCGGGGCGCTGGAGGCAAGGAGGCAGGAGGGGCCCTGGGCGCCGGAGGCAAGGAGGCAGGAGGGGCCCTGGGCGCCGGAGGCAAGGAGGCAGGAGGGGCCCTGGGCGCTGGAGGCAAGGAGGCTGGAGGAGCCCTGGGCGCTGGAGGCAAGGAGGCTGGAGGACAGTGGAGGAGGAGCCCGGGGCACCGGAGGCTTGGCAGGAGAGGCCTTTGGAGGCCTGGACTGGAGGGAGGACAGTACCTGCAGCATTCTGCTGTAGTTGTCTTGCATTCTTTTGTTGTTTTCTAGCATTATGGTGTAGTTGTGCTGCATGCTGTAGTTGTATTCTAGGGCTTCCTGGTAGTGACTCGGGCTGGTGCTGGTATCCTCTTCCTCCATGGCAAAGCTGCTATTCGGGCTTCGAAGGACCATGTAAAGTAGGGGTTGTTAAGCTAGGGTGTAGGGCTGGCTAGGTGGGTTAGCTTCACCATGGGTGCTTCGGTCAGGAAGCGATTGAAGAGGAGAGGAATTTCCTTTGTCATGGTTTTATTTACTATAAAGACAGAAAAGATAAATACAATTACATACAATTCAATATTACATAATAGGTATCAAGCATTGTCCATTACACTAAACATTTGAGTACTAACAAATATGGCAAATACAACTATACACATTCTCAGTAATTCTACAGGTCCATAAATTACATCCTCTCAGGCAAACAGTTAAGAATAAACAGGTAACATTTGACCACAACCAACAAAGGGCAACATGCAATACCATAAACTCCTATAACCAATAAATACAGCACAGTCTCAAGAACTCACATCAGTGACGCATAACGCATGGAAATGTTCAGGGTTTGGTGCCTGTGCCTCCAGGCCTAGGCTCTGCTGCTGTTGCACTTGCTGTTGCCTCTGCTGCTGCCACACTGAAGTGAGGAACTCAGGCAGTTTATATAGTCAGTCAATGATTAGGGAGTGAGTGCAGGTGTGGTGGGTGGAGCTGTCAATGAGGAGCCAGAGGGAGGGACAGTCCAGTGAACTTTTCTACAGTTTTCATATTGAATTCGTACGCACTAATGAGAAAGACCGATTTTATCAAATGCTAATTAAAACAGGCATATATACAGGGCACCTAAGACATCTCCATGGCAACCAGGAAGAAAACATTACACAAAGCTGACATTTCTCGCCCAAAAAGACTAACATTAGCGTAATAAATTGCTTTTTCCTAACGAACTTGCAACAGGTATACCATAGACTACTAATAGTTAATTCATAACCGTGTTGGACTACTTTTATATACCAGTTTATATTTTCGCTATTGCCTGTCGTTCACTGACACTGTAGTCTCTGGAACGCGGGCGTTTCATACTACCATTATCATAAAATAAGTGGTAACATTATTTTTCTGCTTTCAATCCTAAAAGTAGAGATTAGATTATGAAAGGAAGGTGATTAGGTGATGAAAACTAGCAAAACTATAGCAGTCATTCACTTTGATCAACGCGATGCATCTCCCGTCCAATGTAATTGTGATGTGGATGTCAAACAAACGTTAATCACGTCGTATTTAATTATACTTTATCTGTTACAAATGATTGTCCAAATAAACCGTACGTTATATAAACTGTGAGCCATTTATAGACAATATGCAGTGTTGCCCTGGGCATCGTTGTAGGCTGTTAGGTCTGCATTAACATATGAACTGAACGAGTATGCATGATCAAGTTATCAATGATTTAACTCCATGATAGGGACTTAGGTGTGAAGTCATTAAAATATCGTACCCTAAACAAATCACAAAAGCAACGCAAAGTACCTTCATTGATGAGCTGCTTCTTCCTGTCATCTGATCAGTGTCCACACAGTGGATTAATTCGAGTTGCATTTTATCAAATGAAACTAACGGAACAAAAAACAATGTGCTGAACCAATGCGAGTCTTTGAGAAAATTACAGTTAGTATCTTCACCAATAATGAGCACATTTCTAGAGACACGGTAACACATTCATTGTACTAAATAGTCCCCCCAGGAATCCGCGATTCCGCGATCACGGAATTTTTCGCGGTAAGGGAAGTCCTTCCTAATGGACGGTCAATCCAATGCCAAAGAGTCGCTTCTCCATGCCAAAAGTACAAAAATGCCGTACGGTCGATCGTCAACGAGGTAATCCGTACTTTTGCGGACATTTGGCAAGGACGGGCGCCAAATGGACGCAAAATCTTCCAAATGGACGCGCCAAATGTACAAAATCTTCCAAATGGACGCGCCAAATGTACGATTGTACATTTGGTCCGTCCTTTTGGCTAACATTGAGTCCGGTGCCAAAAAGACGGAGGTGTGCCGACAATCAATGGTCACCGTGGGGCAGCATCGAGTTCCAAAAATGCCTTGTCCCATGCCAAATGTACACGCCAAAATGACACTCCCCTCCCCCACATGGGGACAATGGCCAAATGTACACTCCAAAGTGACACTCCCCTCCCAAAGTGACACTCCCCTCCCCCACCCAATCCTTGATCTTTCCAAAAGCTCTAAGTATGTGTTTTGGTCAAATGTACGCCAACCATGCCAAAAAGACAAATTGGAGGAAAGGTCACGTGAATCACCTGAGACCCAATTTTGACTATGGTTTTGCTTCCACAACCACTATTGACCCTGAAACTCACACCGGGTGATGCTTTTGACAGCCCGAATCAGGTGTCGTTCACCGCTTGTCATTCCGTGGCCCCTGATGCTAAGTGGCTTTTAACTTGAGTCACCGAGACCCAATTTTGGCTACAGTTTTGCTTCCACAACCACTATTGACCCTGAAACTCACACCAGGTGATGCTTGTGACAGCCCGAGTCAGGTGTCGTTCACCGCTTGTCATTTGGTGGCCCCTGGTGCTGAGTAGCTTTTAACTTGTGCTAAAGTCCACTTTCAAACGGGGCTACCGGCCAGTTATTCTAAGAGGTGGTTTATGAGGCTCTATTCAGATGCCCTGTACATTATCACTTCATTTGATGCTATTGTGGCTGAGAAAATGCAAAGTCAATTTGGCATGGAAATGAATGAGAGTTCATTCCCATGCCAAACGGACAGGACCACTGTGGGCCTTCCGAGACCCCCAGAGAGGTGAAACCACCACAGGGATGCTCTAAATAGAGTCCCGATCAACATATGTCGGAATCTTAACCTCAAACAACGTAGATAAAAAGTTTGGCCTAAATGACCAACTTTTGTTCCAAAGGCTCTTAAGGGCTAAGCCTCTGAGACCATTCGGAGGCTCCAAAGTGAAGCATTTTTTTTCCACGGCAGTTACAAAGCCCAGCACTTAGGGTCTAATTATTGGGCAGGAGGAGTATCGCTGCTGAAAATCTGGGCTCCTCAGGTGGTCTTATGGCCGAGTTACGGTCAAAAAAGGTTTGACCCATCTTTCAAATCTGCCAAATGGACGCAGTCAATGCTCTTTTGCTCCTATTTCTTTTCTGGGCCCCCGAAAGCTACGAAAACGCACGTGCGCTATCTAGGGCTATTGACGAATATAAGGTAACCGGCTGGCGTCGTTATCTATCGAGGTTCCAGAACTAGAGACGATTCCATTTTCAAAAACGTAACATGTAACCCATGCCAAATGGACGTTGGGCCTTCTCGGGACACGCTTAAGCCCCTTTTCTGATCCAACGGATGGTTTGTGGAAATCAAGCTCTGCATATTCTGAAAGAGCATCGAAAGATGATTATATCACTGCAGTTTGGTGCAGAAAGCACCTCCAGAACTTTAAAAAATGAGCCCCGACCTTTTGCGGTGTACGGTTGACCTGTCATTTTGGCATGTATGCCATGTCCATTTGGCATGGAAAATGGACTTGGAAAATATTTCAGAGTCTCAACAAAGTGCGGTCCATGCCAAATGTACACAGCACCCATGCCAAACGGACGGGACCACTGTGGGCCTTCCGAGACCCCCAGAGAAGTGAAACCACCACAGGGATGCTCTAAATAGAGTCCCGATCAACATATGTCGGAATCGTAACCTCAAACAACGTAGATAAAAAGTTTGGCCTAAATGACCAACTTTTGTTCCAAAGGCTCTTAAGGGCTAAGCCTCTGAGACCATTCGGAGGCTCCAAAGTGAAGCATTTTTTTTCCACGGCAGTTACAAAGCCCAGCACTTAGGGTCTAATTATTGGGCAGGAGGAGTATCGCTGCTGAAAATCTGGGCTCCTCAGGTGGTCTTATGGCCGAGTTACGGTCAAAAAAGGTTTGACCCATCTTTCAAATCTGCCAAATGGACGCAGTCAATGCTCTTTTGCTCCTATTTCTTTTCTGGGCCCCCGAAAGCTACGAAAACGCACGTGCGCTATCTAGGGCTATTGACGAATATACGGTAACCGGCTGGCGTCATTATCTATCGAGGTTCCAGAACTAGGGACGATTCAGTTTTCAAAAACATAACATGAAGCCCATGCCAAAAAGACGTTGGGCCTTCTAGGGACACGCTTTGGCCCCTGTTCTGATCACACCGATTGTTTGTGGGACTCAAGCTCTGCATATTCTGAAAGAGCATCGAAAGATGATTATATCACTGCAGTTTGGTGCAGATAGCACCTCCAGAACTTTAAAAAATGAGCCCTGACCTCTTGCAGTGTACGGTTGACCTGTCATTTTGGCATGTTTGCCATGTCCATTTGGCCAAGGACCGCACTCAGTTGAGACTTAGAAAATATTTCAAAGTCTCAACAAAGTGCGGTCCATGCCAAATGGACATGGCCAAGTGCCAAAGTGACCTTGTCTTTTTGGCATGTGTGTCATGTACATTTGGCCAAGGCCCACACTTAGTTGAGACTTAGAAAATATTTCAAAGTCTCAACAAAGTGCGGTCCATGCCAAATGGACATGGCCAAGTGCCAAAAAGACAAAATGGCGGAAAGGTCGTCTGACTGACCTTGCAACCAATTTTGGCTACAGTTTTGCTTCCACAGCCACTATTGACCTGAAACTCACACCAGGTGATGCCTGTGACCCCGCCAGTCAGGTGTCGGTCACCACCTGTCATTTCGTGGCCCCTGATGCTAAGTAGCTTTTAACTTGTGCTAAAGTCCACTCTCAGAAGGGGCTACCGGCGAGATATTCTAAGAGGTGGTTTATGAGGCTCTTTTCAGAGGCCCTGTACATTATCGCTTCATTTGATGCTATTGTGGCTGAGAAAATGCAGAGTCCATTTGGCATGGAAATCCATTCCCATGCCAAATGGACAGGACCACTGTGGGCCTTCCGAGACCCCGGGAGAGGTGAAACCACCTCAGGGATGCTCTAAAGAGAGTCCCGATCAACATGTGTCGGAATCGTAACCTCAAATAACGTAGAAAAAAAGTTTGGCCTAAATGACCAATTTTTGGTCCAGAGGCTCTTAAGGCCTAAGACTCTGAGACCATTCGGAGGCTCCAAAGTGAAGCATTTTTTTTCCACGGCAGTTACAAAGCCCAGCACTTAGGGTCTAATTATTGGGCAGGAGGAGTATCGCTGCTGAAAATCTGGGCTCCTCAGGTGGTCTTATGGCCGAGTTACGGTCAAAAAAGGTTTGACCCATCTTTCAAATCTGCCAAATGGACGCAGTCAATGCTCTTTTGCTCCTATTTCTTTTCTGGGCCCCCGAAAGCTACGAAAACGCACGTGCGCTATCTAGGGCTATTGACGAATATACGGTAACCGGCTGGCGTCATTATCTATCGAGGTTCCAGAACTAGGGACGATTCAGTTTTCAAAAACATAACATGAAGCCCATGCCAAAAAGACGTTGGGCCTTCTAGGGACACGCTTTGGGCCCTGTTCTGATCACACCGATTGTTTGTGGGACTCAAGCTCTGCATATTCTGAAAGAGCATCGAAAGATGATTATATCACTGCAGTTTGGTGCAGATAGCACCTCCAGAACTTTAAAAAATGAGCCCTGACCTCTTGCAGTGTACGGTTGACCTGTCATTTTGGCATGTTTGCCATGTCCATTTGGCCAAGGACCGCACTCAGTTGAGACTTAGAAAATATTTCAAAGTCTCAACAAAGTGCGGTCCATGCCAAATGGACATGGCCAAGTGCCAAAGTGACCTTGTCTTTTTGGCATGTGTGTCATGTACATTTGGCCAATGCCCACACTTAGTTGAGACTTAGAAAATATTTCAAAGTCTCAACAAAGTGCGGTCCATGCCAAATGGACATGGCCAAGTGCCAAAAAGACAAAATGGCGGAATGGTCGTCTGACTGACCTTGCAACCAATTTTGGCTACAGTTTTGCTTCCACAGCCACTATTGACCTGAAACTCACACCAGGTGATGCCTGTGACCCCGCCAGTCAGGTGTCGGTCACCACCTGTCATTTCGTGGCCCCTGATGCTAAGTAGCTTTTAACTTGTGCTAAAGTCCACTCTCAGAAGGGGCTACCGGCGAGATATTCTAAGAGGTGGTTTATGAGGCTCTTTTCAGAGGCCCTGTACATTATCGCTTCATTTGATGCTATTGTGGCTGAGAAAATGCAGAGTCCATTTGGCATGGAAATCCATTCCCATGCCAAATGGACAGGACCACTGTGGGCCTTCCGAGACCCCGGGAGAGGTGAAACCACCTCAGGGACGCTCTAAAGAGAGTCCCGATCAACATGTGTCGGAATCGTAACCTCAAATAACGTAGGAAAAAAGTTTGGCCTAAATGACCAATTTTTGGTCCAGAGGCTCTTAAGGCCTAAGACTCTGAGACCATTCGGAGGCTCCAAAGTGAAGCATTTTTTTTCCACGGCAGTTACAAAGCCCAGCACTTAGGGTCTAATTATTGGGCAGGAGGAGTATCGCTGCTGAAAATCTGGGCTCCTCAGGTGGTCTTATGGCCGAGTTACGGTCAAAAAAGGTTTGACCCATCTTTCAAATCTGCCAAATGGACGCAGTCAATGCTCTTTTGCTCCTATTTCTTTTCTGGGCCCCCGAAAGCTACGAAAACGCACGTGCGCTATCTAGGGCTATTGACGAATATAAGGTAACCGGCTGGCGTCGTTATCTATCGAGGTTCCAGAACTAGAGACGATTCCGTTTTCAAAAACGTAACATGTAACCCATGCCAAATGTACGTCGGGCCTTCTCGGGACACGCTTAAGCCCCTTTTCTGATCCAACGGATGGTTTGTGGAAATCAAGCTCTGCATATTCTGAAAGAGCATCGAAAGATGATTATATCACTGCAGTTTGGTGCAGATAGCACCTCCAGAACTTTAAAAAATGAGCCCCGACCTTTTGCGGTGTACGGTTGACCTGTCATTTTGGCATGTATGCCATGTCCATTTGGCATGGAAAATGGACTTGGAAAATATTTCAGAGTCTCAACAAAGTGCGGTCCATGCCAAATTGACACAGGCCTCTTTGGTCATTGCTCATTTGCTGTCATTTCTTTTCTGGGCCCCCGAAAGCCACGAAAACGCACGTGCGCTATCTAGGGCTATTGACGAATATACGGTAACCGGCTGGCGTCATTATCTATCGAGGTTCCAGAACTAGGGACGATTCAGTTTTCAAAAACATAACATGAAGCCCATGCCAAAAAGACGTTGGGCCTTCTAGGGACACGCTTTGGGCCCTGTTCTGATCACACCGATTGTTTGTGGGACTCAAGCTCTGCATATTCTGAAATAGCATTGAAAGATGATTATATCAGTGCAGTTTGGTGCCCATAGCACCTCCAGAACTTTAAAAAATTAGCCCTGACCTCTTGCAGTGTACGGTTGACCTGTCATTTTGGCATGTTTGCCATGTCCATTTGGCCAAGGACCGCACTCAGTTGAGACTTAGAAAATATTTCAAAGTCTCAACAAAGTGCGGTCCATGGCCAAATGTACATGGCAAACATGCCAAAGTGACCTTGTCTTTTTGGCATGTGTGTCATGTACATTTGGCCAAGGCCCACACTTAGTTGAGACTTAGAAAATATTTCAAAGTCTCAACAAAGTGCGGTCCATGGCCAAATGTACATGGCAAACATGCCAAAAATACAAAATGGCGGAAAGGTCGTCTGACTGACCTTGCAACCAATTTTGGCTACAGTTTTGCTTCCACAGCCACTATTGACCTGAAACTCACACCAGGTGATGCCTGTGACCCCGCCAGTCAGGTGTCGGTCACCACCTGTCATTTCGTGGCCCCTGATGCTAAGTAGCTTTTAACTTGTGCTAAAGTCCACTCTCAGAAGGGGCTACCGGCGAGATATTCTAAGAGGTGGTTTATGAGGCTCTTTTCAGAGGCCCTGTACATTATCGCTTCATTTGATGCTATTGTGGCTGAGAAAAGGCAGAGTCCATTTGGCATGGAAATCCATTCCCATGCCAAATGGACAGGACCACTGTGGGCCTTCCGAGACCCCGGGAGAGGTGAAACCACCTCAGGGATGCTCTAAAGAGAGTCCCGATCAACATGTGTCGGAATCGTAACCTCAAATAACGTAGGAAAAAAGTTTGGCCTAAATGACCAATTTTTGGTCCAGAGGCTCTTAAGGCCTAAGACTCTGAGACCATTCGGAGGCCCCAAACTGAAGCGTTTTTTTTTCACGGCAGTTACAAAGCCCAGCACTTAGGGTCTGGTTACTGGGCAGGAGGAGTATCGCTGCTGAAAATCTGGGCTCCTCAGGTGGTCTTATGGCCGAGTTACGGTCAAAAAAGGTTTGACCCATCTTTCAAATCTGCCAAATGGACGCAGTCAATGCTCTTTTGCTCCTATTTCTTTTCTGGGCCCCCGAAAGCTACGAAAACGCACGTGCGCTATCTAGGGCTATTGACGAATATACGGTAACCGGCTGGCGTCATTATCTATCGAGGTTCCAGAACTAGGGACGATTCAGTTTTCAAAAACATAACATGAAGCCCATGCCAAAAAGACGTTGGGCCTTCTAGGGACACGCTTTGGGCCCTGTTCTGATCACACCGATTGTTTGTGGGACTCAAGCTCTGCATATTCTGAAATAGCATTGAAAGATGATTATATCAGTGCAGTTTGGTGCCCATAGCACCTCCAGAACTTTAAAAAATGAGCCCTGACCTCTTGCAGTGTACGGTTGACCTGTCATTTTGGCATGTTTGCCATGTCCATTTGGCCAAGGACCGCACTCAGTTGAGACTTAGAAAATATTTCAAAGTCTCAACAAAGTGCGGTCCATGGCCAAATGTACATGGCAAACATGCCAAAGTGCCTGTCATTTTGGCATGTATGCCATGTCGATTTGGCATGGATAATGGACAAAGTCCCAACAGAGTGCGATCCATGGCCAAATGTACATGCCCAACGTGCCAAAAAGACACTCGCCCTCTGGTGGACGGACGGCGCCGTTGCTCTTTTTCGCTCCGTTTTTCCCGAAAATGCTGCGCGGGCCTGGGGCGGTCCCCCGGGACGCGGCCGGTTGCGTCGCGTGAGGAAAAGGGTCCTCTTTCTCCTGGCCCCGGCCCCTTATTTTTAGCGCCCCCGGAAACGGGGGACGCGCTTGGCTGGCCCGGCTCGACCGGAGGGCCGGGTGCCGAGAATGAATGGAGTCCGGTGCCAGATGGACGCGACCTTTTGGCAGCGTCCTTTTGGCAGGGGGGGCGTCCATTCGGCGAACCTCGCCGAATGGACACGGCTTCCCTAACGGCGGGAAATCGAAGCCCTCCGCGGATATCAGAGCCTCCCGCGGATATCATAGCAGTCCGCAGAATAGGACAAGACGAGGAGCAGAATATTACATTTTACATGTAGTTTTCATTACGGCCGCTAGATGTCGCGGTGATATAGACGGACAAGACTCACAGCCTAGCCGGTCCTCGTGCCGGATACGGAAACGGAAATGGCTTTGTTTGCCGTGGCATGCATTCATGTGCTGTGACTCGTGTGTGTGGTGACGATACCAGAGCGGATGGTGCTGATTTTAATGGACTAGGAACTAGGCACATCGTCTGACACATCGTCTATAAACAGTGTTTATATTGGCTCACAAGCCTCACATGGTGAGAAAGACGCACTCACGCATGCTATACATGGACCACCCGCGGATTTCTCGGCCATTCGCGGACTTTTCTGACGTCCGTAGAATTACGTCGCGAGTGGCAGCAGAGCGGCGGGAGTAGTCATTACTACTATTATAAAACGACGTGTACATGGTCTGGCCAGTGGCCACCTCATACAGAGCCTGGGGAATAGCTTAGCTTCCCTCCTGCTGGTTGCACTGACGCTGTATTGGTCCGGTCCCACATTCGTTCCTGACAGAAACTGTGTCCTGAACTATAGTTCCTCTATGTCTATGGTCCTGGCAATAACAATGCTAATGCAGAAGAGAATAAATAAATATTACACCCATACTAGGTAGTAGGTAGGCTATCCTCTAAAATGTGGTTACTATGGGCAGGGTTTGCATGACAATATAGTCTTTGCAACAGAAAGTAATTATTAAAAACAATAACAATTAAAAAAAAGAATAGATTTAATATTAGATTTATATTCTCAAAAATGATTATTTGATTATTCTAACCACTAATTAAAATTAATTGTAGCTATTTCATGAAGGGTTTTACTTGATTATTAGAACTATATCATTTTTAGCTTGATAACTGGTCATTTTAGGTTGTTTTTTAATGTCCGCGGAATCAAGAATTGTTCACCACAGAATTCCGCAGAATCAGGATTGTTCTCCGCGGAATTAAGAATTTTTCTCCGCGGATTCCTGGGGGGACTAACTAAATGACAAGAAAGCATAGATTCAGAAGGATATGGAAACCAGTGAAATAACAAGTTACCTCAGTAATTTATTCAAAGTTAAAGATATTACATAACAGCAGCAAACTGTGGCTGACCCAGCAACGACTTAACACACATATTTTCTGCATTTTGAGTGGATTTCACACCAGCCTGACAGCATGTGTCAAAGAGCAGCACAATGATACATAGCATGCACAGAAACAAAGACACCAAAAAGTGTGATAAATCTTTATTTTCCAGAATCGTTTTAAAATGGGCTGCATTATATGTTCAATCATGAATGTAGACCCATCTCATAAGACTGCTGTCTGCATTATGACACAATCCATGCCACAATAATTTCCCAGATCTTGTGGTTTGTGTCCCAGGCTCCGCTCCTGCAGCTCTGCAAGTCTGTAACACATATCATCACATAATAATGAAGTATTTTTTATAACGCTTTGCCAAGTACTCAAAGCGCTCTTCGATGGATCATTCATTCATGTATCCAATTAAGTTTGTATAATTTAATCTCGGGTGTTCTGTTCTGTATTATTTAGGCTCTGTAGATTATTTAGAGCCAAAACTGTGAGCATAACCTTTAACACTCACTACATTCTAAATACTGTACTACGCCAGGACAAGTAGACGGAATGGCATCCGAGCCTGAATCTAACTGTACCAGTAGGCCTGTGACGATTCACTTTTTCCCGATTCGATTCGATTTCGATTCATTGGCTGACGATTCGATTATATCACAATTAATTGCGTGTTCCTGCGATTTGCGATTCGAATCACGATTATTGCGATTTCCCCCAAAAATTACAGCTTTTTTTTATATTGAAACATTTTAAAACAATTCTAAACAATATAAAACATTAAAAGTTGAATGATATACTTCAAATCAATGCAGCCAAATAAAGTCAGTCAATCTTTCTGACATTTATTTCAGCCAAAGTGCCAGTGGTACAACATTACAACAACATGTTCCTGGTCAAGATGCCAGAAAACACAGAACAAAACAGTCTTAAAAAAAGAAGAAAAAAAAAGAAATCGCTGTGCTGCAGGCCTACAGCTAGTCCCCCCAGGAATCCGCAGAGAAAAAGTCTTGATTCCACGGAGAACAATCCTGATTCTGCGGAATTCTGCGGAGAACATTTCTTGATTCCGTGGACATTAAAAAACAACCTAAAATGACCAGTTATCAAGCAGAAAATTATATTCTAACAATAAAGTAAAACCCTTCATGAAATAGCTACAATTAATTGTAATTAGTGGTTAGAATAATCAAATAATTTTTGAGAATAAAAATCTAATATTAAATCTATTATTTTTTAATTGCTATTGTTTTTAATAATTACTTTCTGTTGCAAAGACTATATTTGTCATCCAAACCATGCCCATAGTAACCACATTTTAGAGGATAGCCTACCTACTACCTAGTATGGGTGTAATATTTATTTATTCTCTTCTGCATTAGCATTGTTATTGCCAGGACAGGAACTATAGTTCAGGACACAGTTTCTGTCAGGAACGAATATGGGACCGGATCACCATACAGCATCAGTGCTAGCAGGAGGGAAGCTAAGCTATTCCCCCAGGCTCTGTATGAGGTGGCCACTGATCAAACCATGCACAAATCGTTTTATAATAGTAGGAATAACTACTCCCGCCGCTCTGCTGCCACTCGCGACTGTTATTCCGCGGCCGTCAGAAAAGTCCGCGAATGGCCGAGAAATCCGCGGGTGGTCGCGAGTTCCGCGAAAAAAAAAAAAAAAAAGTTTTTTTTAATAAATAAATAAAATCGGGAAAATCGATTCTGAACTTTGAAAATCGATTAATTGAATCGCCGGCCTTAACATCGCGATAATATAGTGAATCGATTTTTTTGCACAGGCCTAGTACCAGCACATCAACTTGAAGATCGAGATAAAACAATTATCCATATAATAAACCTTTAATGTTTGACTGTGCAGTAAATCATATAGCACTGAACAGGGTCGTAGTATTATATAGTATGTAGATGGAGCACTATGACAAGACAAACGTAATCTAAACACATTAACAGCTGTCTTAAGGTTAGATCTTTTCAAGAGAAAATGAACAAATCACAAACCGTTGCTAACACTAACTTTGGCAACGTGACTGCAGAGATATGAACAGAAATTAACGATACGCGATGAGACAATGTGTAGCATTGCAATGATCGTGAGCCATTATAGCTATATTAAAGATCGGGGCATATTGATTGGCCACTGCTTAATATATCTTAACCATTTGCAGCTGTAAATATTCACGCTAAATGTGCATCTTTAAAACAGCCTGCTGCCATCAATCTTGTCTCTTGTCTATGATCGCCATGAACGTTATAATGATCCATGTTAATGCGTCGTCAACACGGCTCATTCTATAGTCTGCGTTCATTAAGTGTGCCTGCCATGCAATGCAATGGCAAAACACTTATTGTAATCCGCCATACTTAATAATAATAATAATAATAACTAGAAAAGAAAATTTCTAAGAAATGTTAAGTGTGCCTGCAGCTCGCTAAGTCTGTGCAACCTTGTGTAGCGGTTGGTGTTAGCATTAGCGTTATTAACATTAGCATTTTTTGCATAAACTTTAACATTATTGTTCTTCATATGACACCACCCACATGTCTGTACGACAAACGGTTCACGAGAAAACGGGTCACTTCCTGTTTGGTGAGGGGCACTTCCTGTTTGGCGAAATAGGCCCCAATTAAGTTTAAGGACTCTTAATCTTGTCATTTGACGCAACCCGCGTGTCTGTATGACAAACGGTTCACGAGATCAAGGGTCACTTCCTGTTTGGTGAGGGGCACTTCCTGTTTGGCGAAATAGGCCTCAATTAAGGTCATGGACGATTAATGAATTAAAGCTGCAAGCAGCGATGACCGGGCCCTCGCAGCTCTACCCACGTCACAAGGCCAGCAGCCAATCAGAAACCAAACAGGAAGTCAGCCATTTCGACTAATTAGTGGCATTTTGGCGCATTTTTGGCCGTTATCACGGGTCGCACATTAACGACAGTTTTTTGAGAAAAAATTGTTTTGTGAGAAAAAAAAAGTTTTTTGAGAAAAAAAGTTTTTTGAGAAAAAAAAAAGTTTTGAGGAAAAATTGAGGAAAAAAAAATTTGAGTAAAAATTTTTTTGAGAAAAAAAAATGAGAAAAAAAATTTGAGAAAAAAAAATTTGAGAACATTTTTTTTTGAGAAAATAAAAATTTGAGAAAAAAAAATTTGAGAAAAAAAAAATTTGAGAAAAAAAAATTGAGAAAAAAGAAATTGAGAAAAAAAAATTTGAGAAAAAAAATTTGAGAAAAAAAAATTGAGAAAGAAAAAATTTTGAGGAAAAAAAATTTTATGAGAAAAAAAAATTTTGAGAAAAAAAAAATGTATGACACCAGCCGCGAGTCTGTACGACAAACGGTTCATGAGTTATAGAGGCACTTCCTGTTTGGTGAAGGGCACTTCCTGCAAGGAACTTAATTAATTACTTACTTAAGTATGGCGGATTACAATAAGTATTTTGCCATTGCGTTGCATGGCAGGCACACTTAATAATAATAATAACTAGAAGAGAAAATTTCTAAGAAATTTTAAGTGTGCCTGCAGCTCGCTAAGTCTGTGCAACCTTGTGTAGCGGTTGGTGTTAGCATTAGCGTTATTTCATTTGACGCAACCCGCGTGTCTGTATGACAAACGGTTCACGAGATCAAGGGTCACTTCCTGTTTGGTGAGGGGCACTTCCTGTTTGGCGAAATAGGCCCCAATTAAGGTCATGGACGATTAATGAATTAAAGCTGCAAGCAGCGATGACCAGGCCCTCGCAGCTCTACCCACGTCACAAGGCCAGCAGCCAATCAGAAACCAAACAGGAAGTCAGCCATTTCGACTAATTAGTGGCGTTTTGGAGCATTTTTGGCCGTTATCACGGGTCGCACTTTAACGACAGTTTTTTGAGAAAAAATTGTTTTGTGAGAAAAAAAAATTGAGAAAAAAACCTTTTTGAGAAAAAGAAATTTTGAAAAAAAAATTGTGAGAAAAAAAAATCTTGAGAAAAAAAAATTTTGAGAAAAAAAAAATTTTGAGAAAACAATTTTGAGAAAAAAAAATTTTGAGAAAAAAAAAATTGAGAAAAAAAAAAGAGAAAACATTTTTTTGAGAAAAAAAAAATTGAGAAAAAAATTGAGAAAAAAAAATTTTTGAGAAAAAAAAGATTTTGAGAAAAAAAAAATTTGAGTAAAAAAATTTGAGAAAAAAAAATTTGAGAAAAAAAAAAATTTGAGAAAAAAAAATTTTTGAGAAAAAAATTTTTTGAGAAAAAAAAAATTGAGAAAAAAATTTTTTGAGAAAAAAAATTTGAGAAAAAAAAATTTGAGAAAAAAAAATTGAGAAAAAAAAATTGAGAAAAAAAAATTTGAGAAAAAAAGAAAAGGTATGACACCAGCCGCAAGTCTGTACGACAAACGGTTCATGAGTTATAGAGGCACTTCCTGTTTGGTGAAGGGCACTTCCTGTTAAAGAGGGGGCGAGGCTTAATCAATTCCAGCTCATCCCTATTGGTCGGAAAAAGACCAAAGTTGTGTGAGCATTTTACATTTTAAATGACGTTGCTAGGCAAAAGTATGGCAGAGTTATGTGGCGCCAAAGTTTCTGGGTCCCCCATTCAAAGTCAATGGAGTTTTTGGGCGTTGTTTTTTGCGAATTACATCGCAATCGTAAAGCGGATCGGAAAGAAAAGTAATAGCACACCATTCCCGGCCGAGCCGCACATTTTGATGTATATATTGCGGGGGTGGCGTAAATCGTGCGGCAGTTATTACGTGCCGAAGTTTCCCCCATTCTAAGTCAATGGGGTTTTTTGGCGTCGTTTTTTGCAAATTACGTCGCAATGGTAACGCGGATCGGAAAGAAAAGTAATAGCACACCATTCCCGGCCGAGCCGCATGTTTTGATGTATATATTGCGGCGGTGGCGTAAATTGTGCGGCAGTTATTACGTGCAGAAATTCGTGGCGAAAGACTTAATTAATGACTTAAGTATGGCGGATTACAATAAGTGTTTTGCCATTGCATTGCATGGCAGGCACACTTAATGACGGTGCCACATAATTTCGGCACGTAATAACTGCCGCACAATTCACGCCACCGCCACAATATATACATCAAAACGTGCGTCTCGGTCGGGAATGGGGTGCTATTACTTTTCTTTCCGATCCGCGTTACCATTGCGATGTAATTCGCAAAAAACGACGCCCAAAAACCCCATTGACTTAGAATGGGAGATATCAGTATGTAATAACTGCCGCACGATTTACGCCACCCCCGCAATATATACATCAAAATGTGCGGCTCGGCCGGGAATGGTGTGCTATTACTTTTCTTTCCGATCTGCGTTACCATGGCAACGTAATTCGTAAAAAAACTTCGTGCAAAAACCCCCATTGACTTTGAATGGCGGACTCGGAAAAAAAAAACAGGCGCCACATAACTCTGCCATACTTTTGCCTAGCAACGTGATTTAAACTTTAAAATGCCCACACAACTTTGGTCTTTTTCCAGCCAATAGGCATGAGCTGTAATTGATTAAGCCCCGCCCCCTCTGTATTCCTATTGGCTGGGTTTTAAACAGCTACTACTCCAGTTCACAGCATGGTATCGTCTTGAAACTTGGTGTCTGGACTTAAACGGCCAATAGGGACTTATTACTTAAGCCCCGCCCCCTCTTAAGCCCCGCCCCTATCTTCCTATTGGCTTAGCTTTAAACAGCTTTATCTCCAGTTTGCAGCATGGTACCGTCTCGAAACTTGCTGTGTGTACTTACATGGCAAGTAGGAACTATCTGTAAATGCTTAAGCCCCGCCCCCTCTGCCTTCCTATTGGCTGGGCTTTAAACAGCCATATCTCCACTTCCCAACACGTTACTGGTCACAAACTCGGTGGGTGGTCCCACAGTCCCAACGGCTAACCGCTAATGCTAATGCTAACAAATGCTAATGCTAACAAATGCTAATGCTAACACATGCTAATGCTAAAAATGCTAATGCTAACAAATGCTAATGCTAAAAATGCTAATGCTAATGTTAAAAAATGCTAATGCTAATGCTAACACATGCTAATGCTAACAAATGCTAATGCTAACACATGCTAATGCTAACACATGCTAATGCTAACAAATGCTAATGCTAACACATGCTAATGCTAACAAATGATAATGCTAATGCTAAAAAATGCTAATGCTAACAAATGATAATGCTAATGCTAAAAAATGCTAATGCTAATACATGCTAATGCTAACAAATGATAATACTAACACATATGCGAATGCTAACAAATGCTAATGCTAATGCTAGCTAATGCTAACACATGCTAATGCTATGCTAACACATGCTAATGCTAAAAAATGCTAATACTAAAAATGCTAATGCTAACAAATGCTAATGTAACAAAATGCTAATGCTAACAAATGCCTAATGTTTAAAGGAAAAAAATCAATGATAATGCTAATGCTAAAAAAATGTTAATGTTAAAGCTAATGATAAAAATGCTGATGTAAAAAATTCTAATAATGATTTTAATGTTAATGCAAAATGCTAATGCTAACACCAACTGCTATACAAGGTTGCACACACTTAGCGAGCTGCAGGCACACTTAAAATTTCGTAGAATTTTTTTTTTCTAGTTGTAAATGTTCATGAGTATATCAAACAATTGAGCATCATCACGAAACAAATATTACCTTCACAGGAGTTGTCGTTGTGTTGTGTGTTAGCTGCTATGGTTAGCTGTGATCAGAGCGTCCACGACGGGTACTTCCTGCTTCTTCCATCAAGGAACGTGATTGGCCGAAACGGCTGAGCCGTATAAGGAACACACGCTTTGATTGGTTTATACTTCGGTTGCCAGGTATTGTGTTGCCAGATTTTTAATAATAAGTAGTGAAATTATATATTAAGTTTTCTTATTGTGAAGTTCGCTTTCAGATGGGAAACATGTGATACTGTGTTCACAAAGAATTTATCTACACAATACTAAAAGAATTAGCCTGTTTTATGATGGGGATCAACCAAAACCTTAACTAAAGCAGATAGACAGGAATGTCCGGCTGGCTATAAACGTACATGTCTCAGAAGCTTAATTTCAAATATAAAGTGCTTATTCCATGGCCATAGATGTTGCAATTCTCTTCGGGTGGGTAAAGTAACCGTTTCTTCAGTAGTGTTCAATAAAAATGCATTTTAATCTGAATGGTGGCCATTTTCGGCATATGTTTCAACTGATTGATTGATTGAAGACTTTATTAGAAGTCTGCATAGGAAAAGGTACAGTTTCATGACGGTACAGTTCACTGGTACAAGGTCTACTAAAAGGAGATCCTAGAAAAGACTAAGCTTATTTTCACAGGAAACCATTTAAGTATCTCATATAACACTGAATGATAGACGAACTACGCAACCCTATCGGTTGGGGTTGTTTCGAGGTCCCAGTAGACGGAGGCTAACCTGCCGACGCGAGTGATTGCTAACCTGCTCATGCAGGTGAATGCTAACCCAAAGCCTAAACCCTAACATTAAGCTTAAACCTAACCCCTACCCTTACCCTAACCAGACTACTGGGACCTCGAAACAATAGAAATATCGAGATTCTGCCTTTGGTTGGGCAGGTGTACGGCACTCTGAAATGGCCACTCTTTATTGAAAGATACGGAAGATAAGGGCAGCAGTGGCTCAGGGGTAGAGAAACCGTCATTAGAACACAGAGGGTTCCCGAAGGATTCCCAGTTTGATCCCGGACTCCCTCAGAGTTGGTGTTGAAGAGTCCTTGAGCAAGAACCCCTGGTTGCTCCCGATGAGCAGGTTGGTGCCTTGAATGGGTGAATGTAAATCTATGTAAAGCGCTGAACCCCTATCTGCTCCCAATAAGCAAGTTGGTGGCATGGTTTCCTCCCCCATCTGTGTGTGAATGGGTGAAAGCAATGCACAATCTATGTAAAGCGCCTTAGATAAAGGCGCTATATACATTTACCATACAACGGAAGCTTAACACACAAGGCCTTTATAAATAAATATAAGACAATGTTGCTCTCTACTAACTGCGAGAGATGGCCAACCCAGCTTTTCATATAAATATGCAAGTCCTTACTCATGTCATATCAAATTCCATTTCTTAATAAAGTCCTTATTATATTCCTTCATTGCAGACCAGTGTGCAGAGTCCAGCCTCAAGGTGAAGATGAGTTGGAGTGTTTCTGTTAAACAGGAACCTGAAAACCACCTGGACATCAGTACGTTTCATGCCTTCTCTTCTCTTCTCTTCTCTTCTCTTCTCTTCTCTCGCTGTCTCTCTTAGAGAGAATGTTTGCAGGAAATGGCTTTTTTTAATGCATGAGAATAGACTCATGATTTGGAACTACCAAAGCTATAAAACAGAGGAAACGCTCCATAAAATAACAAAGTACAAATGTTTTTTTCTCTCATTTTATCTTTTTATTCTCCCCTAGACTTCGTTTCCCTCCCTGTGTGTAAAGAGGAGCTTTTCCCTGAACATCAAGAGAGGAGTCCCAGTCTGGAGGAACCACAACCTCCACAGATTAAAGAGGAACAGGAGGAGCAACTACAAGAGGAGGCTGATGGATCAACGTTGACATTACTAGCAGTGAAAAGTGAAGGTGATGATGAAAACAGAGAGACAGAGGCTGTAGCCAGCACCTCAACTGAACACATGAAAACACAAGCTGATGTAGAGGACTGTGGAACATCACAACCAACTAGTGGTGACCAGCTCCTCTCTCCACACTGTTCTCAATCTGGCGTCACTGAAGACCGTGATGAGTGGGAGGAGACCAGGGAAGGTCAGTCGGTTGTAAACACACTGGATTCACACAAGACACACAATGTGGAAGGACAAACATTGTCTTTAAGCCACAAGCTGTCCCAGGATCTGCCATTGTCAAAACAAACTCACTCCAAGAACAGCCACACAGGGAAGAAAAGTTTTAGTTGTACAGTGTGTGGCAAAATGTTTAATTGCAAGGAAAATCTGAAGAGGCACACTGTTGTTCATACAGGGGAAAGGCCCTTTACTTGTACTGTTTGTGGTAAAGGCTACAGTCGAAGTGATCATTTAAAAACACACATGATGACTCATACAGGGGAAAAGCCCTTTACTTGTACAGTTTGTGGTAAAGGCTACGGTCAAAGTGTTAGTTTAAAAACACACATGATGACTCATACAGGGGAAAAGCCCTTTACTTGTACAGTTTGTGGTAAAGGCTGTGGTCGAAGTGGTGATTTAAAAACACACATGTTGACTCATACAGGGGAAAAACCCTTTACTTGTACAGTTTGTGGTAAAGGCTGTGGTCGAAGTGGTGATTTAAAAACACACATGATGACTCATACAGGGGAAAAACCCTTTACTTGTACAGTTTGTGGTAAAGGCTGTGGTCGAAGTAGTGATTTAAAAACACACGAGGACTCACACAGGGGAAAAGCCTTTTACTTGCACAATATGTGGTAAAGGCTGTGGTCAAAATGGTACGTTAAAAGTACACATGAGAACTCATACAGGGGAAAAACCCTTTACTTGTACAATATGTGGTAAAGGCTGTGTTCATGGTGGTGAGTTAAAAGTACACATGAGAACTCATACAGGGGAAAAACCCTTTACTTGTACAGTTTGTGGTAAAGGCTGTGGTCGAAGTAGTGATTTAAAAACACACATGAGGACTCATACAGGGGAAAAGCCCTTTACTTGCACAGTTTGTGGTAAAGCTTTTAGTCTAAATAATAATCTAAAAGTACACTTGAGGACTCATACAGGTTAAAACACCTTTACTTGTGCAGTTTGTGGTACGCTCCATGGATTTATTTTGTCACTTGGCTTCTCAGTCTGGACAGTTTCCTTTCTCCAAGGGGAGGTGAGACATAGACTGCGAGCGGAATCCAAATGTGGCTTCTTATTGGTCTGTGGTGGGGGTGGGACAAATACACCAGTGTGTATTGGCTGGCTGATAACGTAGCTACCCTAATCTACTCTTATTTGTTGGAACAACGTCCAATCAGCAACAACGTCGCCTCCGTCAAAACTGATATCCGAGTCAACTGAATCATGGCCAGACTGAGAAGCGAAATGATAAAACAGATCTACGAAACGTAGTGTAGCAGGCTGGCACCCTGGCTTCATACAAGCAGGCAAACCCTTTAGCTGCGGTTTGTGTCAAATGCTTGGTCAAGATAAGGAGGATTCAAATAACTATATTATGGATGTCTTAATTAACGCCAGGTCTTGTGTAGGGATGGGTATCGAGAACGGTTGCCCGTGGTTCGGTTCCATGGAATCGTTAGCCAACGTCCTTAACGATTCTGCTATCGATTCCTGCATATGCGCGATGACATCACACACGCGCCGCGCTGCCTTGTTTAGACGCAGGCTCAGCCAACATGTTGTCTAAACAGAGGCGTTCTAAAGTCTGGCTGTATATTTCACGAGAATGTTCATTTTTTGATAATGAGGCGTTAAGTTGTTACTCAAGCTCACTGCATGAACGGACAAGTCTCCCGCCGTTCTGTGTCCGAACTACAGTGCCCAAAAAAGTTTGTTTTGCAAGCCCGCCTGCTGCCGCCTCCCACGTTCTTACTACAAAACGCGATACATGTCCAATGTGCTCCGTGTTGCTAAATGCTCCCCTATATCACATGTGCAAGAAAGAAAACTATGTAAATCCTTTGATCCAAACTGTTGAAGACAGTGCTTCTGCTTTAGCTGTGTACAGCAGCAGCTCCGCGAGCTTCAGTGAGCTTCGCAACCGACATAGAGTAGGCTACAGGGGCGCTGGAACGGGGGTGCTGAGGGTGTTTCCAGGGGCGCTGCAAGGGGGGGTGCTGAGGGTGCTACAGCCCCCCTGGTACTTTCTTTTTTCTTTTTTTTTAAAGATATATAATTATATATACACACAGAGCTATATTAAAACAATAATGTATTTGACTTTGGGGAATACACTATGTTGAAACAAGGTGTTTGATTATCACATGGTCACCTTGCCACCTCCGGTTGGAAGGGAAGTTGAATTTAAAATTTGTTTTCAAATAAATCCCGCTTTGATGGCACAACAAAGTCTATTTATTTGAGAACTAGAAACTGTCTGTAGGCTCATTGTTGCAAACTAACACCGATGTATATGGGGAATAAAAAAAAAACATTACAAAAATAATACCCAATGTTGTAGTGTGTGTGTGAGTGAGTGACTGTGTGTGTGTGTGCATGCGTGCTGTGTGTTGCACTGTGTGCTAAAATAACTAATAAACAGTTACTTGTTACACCGTTGTGTGGGAAATAAGCACCCAAAACAGTAATAAAAATAACCCAAAACCTCTCTAGAAAAAGAAGAAAAGGAGTGGAGGAGGTAGAAAAGACTATTGGCCACTATTTCTGACCAGCTGAGAAACTATAAGAGAATCGATAAGGAATCGAATCGATAAGCAGAACCGGAATCGGAATCGCTAAAATCTTAACGATACCCATCCCTAGTCTTGTGGAGTTGTGACCAATGCCATTTTACTATTGTGGGTGCGGAATTATGCACACTGCATCAAAGCGGTTCACGGTAAAACGGCCCTGAATTAGTCACGGGTGTTGGGTGTTACTTTAATCAAACCAATCGGAGAGAGTATCAGCTGCCATTCCCTTTAAGATCAGTGCAAGACATGCGTTAAGCGGCGAGACCAAAAGAGTATAGTTTATATTTTATATTTATACATTTCCAAATAGCTTACCCATCACGGTTGGGAAAAATGAATAAATAAATAAACCAGTCAATTGCAATAGTGAGGGGACATTCAAGACCCCCCTCCCCAGATAACAGCGCAGTGACAATTTAAGGACTTAAGACATTTTAATACAGAAAATAATTTAAAAAGTAGTGTCAATTTGGCTGGCTACTTTTGCCATGTAGCTTGTAGCTTAGGTAACTACATTTCTTTGGGGATAGCTTTGCTGTAGCTTTAGCTATGTTTAATCGAGTGTAGCTTGTAGCTTATGTCAGTGGTCCTCAACCTTTTCAGGCCGTGACCCCCAAAATATTCATATTTTAACTGGGGACCCCCCACCCTGACGAGCACTAAGAGTTGAGGCATTACATTTTGTATAACACGGTTCTATTGTGAAAATAGCAGATCTACATGCTCACAATACCTCGCAACGCGAGGCGTTGTGAGCATGTAGATCAGCTATTTTCACAATTTCTGCCTCTAATGTTTGACAATTTGACCAATGTTTAATTTGTCATTTTAGAGGTATAAAAAAGTCCTTAAATTGTCACTTTAGAAATGTGCAGAAACCTGCTATACACTTAAACTTTATGTTGGTTGAGTGAGAAAACAATGTTTCACATTAACACATTGACCGCCATTTTAACATACCTCCGTACTCCCACCTGCCATTCGTCTCCATAGACTTCCATGTAATTGGGTGTGCACGGATCATGCACACCCATGCCTAGATAATGCACCACGTGTGTCCACATTGCTCACAGCTTTCAAACAAAAACATCCGAATGGAAATCCGTTCAGGCATTCATGAGATAACAGCCACTATGTTTAACAAAGATGGCTGCCAAAATGGCTGCCATGCTTGAAAGATGGGGTTGCTATGGGGGTTAAACATGCAATTTCGCGATTGCTATCATGCCTACTCCATTTTTGGGGGTCAAAAACAATTTTTTGAAAAAAAATAATTTTGAATTTTTTATTTTTATTTTTTTTTAAATTCTCGGGACTATCGGGCCTGGCGGGGAAAGACATTGGAATAATCTCGGGACTATCGGGCCTGGCAGGGAATGAGTTAAGTTCATTATCTGGGGACTCCCTAAAATAATTTGGGGACCCCCCTGGGGGTCCCGACCCACAGGTTGAGAACCACTGGCTTAGGTAACTACATTTTCCAAGTAGCTTGCCCATCACTGATCATTGCAGCTGAAAAGGCCTTAGGACACAAACAGAAAAAAACCTGCCATGGATTTTTCAGTTAAAGACTTTTTAATACACGTTTGAAGGACCTCAACCAGCACTTCTTGAGACCTTTAAACACAAGCAATCAGCAGGAGTACAGTCATACACTTAAGGTCCGTACACATAGAGGGCGAATTGGCGAATAGCGAATTAGCGTATTATTCGCCTTTTGTTTAAAACCTTATAAAGTCAATGGAAGCATCCACACCAAACGCGAATTTCGAAAAAACGAAAAGGCGTCTGTTTTTTATTCGCCCTTGTGTCGAATTAAGCGAACGTTCAAAGGCGAATTCCTCTCTCTCTCTGTATCAAAGTAAGCTCACTCTACCCTATTTCAAGAGAGAGAGAGAGAGAATGGTGGAGGGACCTTCACGTTACATTGAGGCCGAGGGGAACAGTGTCGTTCTCCTTTTCCGTGTCTCGTCTGCGTGGCTGCTTGGAAAAAGTAGCCTACTCGAATGTCTTACCGGTAAAAGCATGGTTTATGTGTTTGTTATTGTAGGCTACTTTATATCTGCAAAAAGACTAATGTTTAAAAATAAATTGCTGGGTATTAAATAGCCTACAATAGGATCCGAAATGAGTCGATTAGAAGGAAAGTAGGCCTACTGGAAATTCGACTCAAGTACAAATACCTACAAGTACAGGCTACTCAAGTAAATGTAGGCTACTTTTAGTTACTTTACACTGACTTTCTTTTTTTACAGACCGAAATCCTTTTATTTCCGAGAGACCCGACCATTTAATCATTATTAAAACCCTCTTTCATGTAACTCACTGCAGCCGTGCAGCGTGCGCTGTTAACTGATTGACAGGCAGAAGAAGGCTACCAAGGAATCTATAATAAGATCGAAACAAAAGCCAGAGATTAAAAGGAATAGGCCTACTGTTAGGCTATTTTCTAACTACAGAGAGTAAAGTCATGGTTTAACTTGTACGCGGTCGCGGCTGCTTTCTCATCATCCTGGCAGCAGGCTACGCATCACGCATGCATTACGCACGCACCAATATCTTTTACCCCTGCTGTTAAACTGATCCTAGACCAGCATTATTAGTCCGGGAGGCAGGCCCAGCCCTCATAATGTCCTCTGCTAACTTTTTTTCACTATTATTTCCTGTTAGCATATACCTTGGGCCATCACAAGTTCATACTGAACACCCCCAACTCGGGGCCGTTTGGTCGCAGGGGCCCAAAAACCCATTTTTTGGTACCTGTCTCTGGCGAAATTATGTAAATGTATAAAATAATTCACTAAAATTACATACATTGTCACACACGTATGAAATTTGGTATGGAGTATCCTGACACATAGGGGTAAGTGGCAAAATAGGATTATAGTGCTTACTACCAATGTATTTTAAGATATCACCCTCAACATCCTCAGAAACACAATAAAATTGCTGTCCGCTTGACACATTATCATCAAATATGATCATCTTCAAGCAGGTTATGGTGAATATAATGACCTCTACTGTATATAGAAAACTTCCCACATTCATAAGCTTCAATTTGAGCCCAAGATGATCTTCTCATCTTGAGAATTACTGTTTCTGTAGCCAAAATACTGCACTATACCTCAAATCGGAGAAAATATAATATTCAGTCAGTAGCTTTACAGAAGCCTAGAATCCAACAATGGGTTCACAAGTACTGCTGTTTGAAGTTATAAACATGAAAAATGAGTACTAGCAGGGAAGTAAATGTTGTTAAATGTTATTAAAAATATGTTTCATATGCACAAAATAGCTCTTTGCAATACAAAAATCAAACATCGGTTCGACGTGGAGCGGTGAATCTGAGCAGCTATATCCTGTGTGTGTGTGTGTGTGTGTGTGTGTGTGTGTGTGTGTGTGTGTGTGTGTGTGTGTGTGTGTGTGTGTGTGTGTGTGTGTGTGTGTGTGTGTGTGTGTGTGTGTGTGTGTGGGGGGAGACAGGTTATTTAGACAAACTGTACTGTACTGTACCTTACTGTATTGTACCTTACTGTATTGTACCTTACTGTACTGTACCATACTGTACCTAAATGTACTGTACCTTACTGTACTCTATCTTACTGTACTGTACCTTACTGTACTGTACCTTACTGTACTGTACTGTACTGTACTCTACGGTAAGGTAGAGTAACTGTACCTTACTGTACTGTACTGTATCTTACTGTACTGTACTGTACTGTACTGTACTGTACTGTACCTTACTGTACTGTACTGTACTCTACCGTACTGTACCTTACTGTACTGTAAGCTCTCATAGCATAGAGTGGAGCATGTAAGCACTATAAGCCTACTATAAACACTTTTGACCACAACAAATAGTGTAAAAGCGATAGCTTGTTTTGGTCAAAAGTGTTTTTATTTTTCATGAATCCGGTACTAGTTGTCGTTACAAACACAGACAAGCCATCAATCACACTCTGCTAAACAGATGTTATGCTTTTATGTATTTTGCCAAGTCCCGGAAAAGATGCCCTGTGATTGGCCATTACAGTCACTTTGACTGGCACTTGTACCGAATACTCACCCCAAAACATTATTTATGAGATTGTGGTGGCTTGTGTGGGACAACCAAGGCATGGATGTGTTTGTAATGACAACTAGTAACACACTCATGAAAAAGAAAATCACTTTTGAACAGTAGTGTAAAAGTGATCTCTATGCTATGAGAGCTGCCGGGTTCTGCTGTGGAAACTGGACAACACCATTTCTACCTAATAGACCCCATGGTCTTTTGGGATCAATATAAGTAGGACAATTAGCATAGAAGTGATTTATTTAGGGCAGAGTTGTCCTTTAAGTTATACAAGTAGATGAGTGGAACTATGAACTCATCACCATACCCCTTTCCCCCCATCAACCATAGTAGATGAGGGATGCAGTATGTTGTTGGTTGGTAGGTAGTTAGATGAGGGATGCAGTATATGGTGGTAGGTAGTTAGATGAGAGATACAATATGGTGGTAGATAGGTTGGTAGATGAGAGATTCAGTATGGTGGTAGGTAGGATGTTAGATGATGGATGCAGTTTTGTGGTAGGTAGGTAGGTAGGTAGGTAGGTAGGTAGGTAGTTAGGTAGATGAGAGATGCGGTATGGCGGTAGGTAGGTACAGTAGATGATGGATGAAGCATGGTGGTAAATAGGTAGGTAGGTAGTTAGATGAGGGATGCCGCATGGTGGTTGGTAGGTAGTTAGATGAGGGATGCAGTATGGAGGTAGGTTGGTAGGTATTTAGATGAAGGGATGCTGTATGGTGGCAGGTAGGTAGTTAGATGAGGAATGCAGTTTGGTGGTAGATACTGTAGGTAGTTAAATAAAGTATGCAGTATGGTGGTAGGTACAGTAGGTAGTGCATCTGTAGACCACTTTAGTGCAACTGTAGAATGCTTTAGTGAATCTGTAGATCAAGTGCATCTGTAGTCCACTGTAGTGCATCTGTATACCACTGTATGCATCTATAGACCACTGTTCTCATATGTAGACCTCTGTACTATGGATGCGGTATCGGCACTCAAGGTATCGGTACTCGCCCCGATACCAGCCTATTTTGCTGTACTCGTACTCGTCCGATATTGCTCACAGCAGTGCCAGTCCATATACCATTTTGTCCTAAGACACAGTTTTGTGTATGTTAGTTCAACTAATGAACAGTGTTTTAACCTTCTCTCACTCTAGGCATGACAACATAATTATTTAAAGCATTTTATTTTGGAGCGCCACACACAAGCACTTGTACAGAAACGTAACTTACAGTATCGGTATTCGGTATCGGCAAGTACTAAATTAAGTACTCATACTTGTACTTTTGGTCAGCAAAAAAGTGGTATCAGGACATCCCTACACTGTACTACAGTACATAGACATTATTCCTGGCCCATTGCAGGAGGGACGCCCCGCTCCCAACTACCCAGTCAGTCTACAGGGTACTTCCGGGTTCTGTCAGGCATGCATGCATATGTTAAGTCAAATTATTTCCCTCAACTTTTATCTCGTTTTTTTAGCTGTACTGTACTGTACTATCACAACTGCCCCCCACTGGGGGCCCCAAGGCTGAGGAATATCTTGCCCCTACACGTCAGAGCTGTACAGTCAATTGGTATTTTTCATCTTTATCAATCAAATATAGTATGCCTTTCCTTTACTGGTGCTGATGTTTTCTTTTTGTTCCTTGTATTCTTCTTTGTATTTTATGCTGTTATCTTTTTATTATATTCTATTTGTTTTAACCTGTGCAGCACTTTGCGCGACCTGATCATGTTAAATGTGCTTTATAAATACATTTTGAGTGCTGAGTTGAGATGCAGTATACTCTAGTGATCTATACAGTAGATACGGTACAGTGGTCAATGTATGTGGTCTATAGATACAGTACAATGGTCCATATGAGGTACAGTGGTCTATAGATGCACTACAGTGGTCTAGAATAGATGCAGATCTCATGCGGCTATTTCTTTTTTCATACCTCTCTCCCACAGGGGAACTTTTGCTATACTGTATTATTATTGTATTGCAAAGAGCTATTTTGTGCATATCAAACATATTTTTAATACCATTTAAAAACATTTGCTTCCCTGCTAGTATTCATTTTTCATGTTTATAACTTCAAACAGCAGTACTTGTGAACCCATTGTTAGATTCTAGGCTTCTGTAAAGCTACTGACTGAATATTATATTTTCTCCGATTTGAGGTACAGTGCAGTATTTTGGCTACATAAACAGTAATTCTCAAGATGAGAAGATCATCTTGGGCTCAAATTGAAGCTTATGAATGTGGGAAGTTTTCTATATACAGGAGAGGTCATTATATTCACAATAACCTGCTTGAAAATGATCATATTTGACGATAATGTGTCAAGCGGACTTGAGGGTGATATCTTAAAATACGTTGGTAGTAAGCACTATAATCCTATTTTGCCACTTACCCCTATGTGTCAGGATACTCCATACCAAATTTCATGTGTGTGACAATGTATGTAATTTTAGTGAATTATTTTATACATTTACATAATTTCGCCAGAGACAGGTACCAAAAAATGGGTTTTTGGGCCCCTGCGACCAAACGGCCCCGAGTTGGGGGTGTTCAGTATGAACTTGTGATGGCCCAAGGTATATGCTAACAGGAAATAATAGTGAAAAAAAGTTAGCAGAGGACATTATGAGGGCTGGGCCTGCCTTCCGGACTATATCATCTCACTGTTACACAGCCATTCATCTCGCTGCCTCACGGCTAACAGACCATGATCCTAGGTCAGGCCAGCCTAAACACAGCACACACGTTAAACAGAACTCCAGTAGTTTGTTCCTTATAGCGCACGCCAGCGCGCGCACACACACATTGATTGATTGCTTTAATGTGCAACATTGTTTTCTCACTCAAAAGTAAACAAACCAACATAAAGTTTTATGCAAATGATAAACATTGGTCAAATTGTCAAACATTAAAGGCAGAAATTGTGAACATAGCCGATTTACATGCTCACAACGCCTCGTGTTGCGAGGCGTTGTGAGCATGTAGATCTGCTATTTTCACAATAGAACCTTATTATATCAAATGTAATGCCTCATCTATTAGTGCTCGTCTGGGTGGGGGGTCCCCAGTTAAAATATGATTATTTTGGGGTCGCGGCCTGAAAAGGTTGAGAACCACTGATATAGGCCGCTGTTTCCCAAACAGTGGGTCTGGACCCATTTGTGGGTCATGGACCAATTTATACGGGTCACGACTTCACAACGTAAAAATCCCATTTTATTTTCCTACATAAAAAATTAATAAAAAAAATTTAAGGGGCAAACGTCTACTTTGTCTTTTGGGTCTTGAGCTACAAAGTTTGGAACAGCTGCTATAGGCTATTATATTCATCAAAATAGCATAAAAGTTACACCAAAATTGTCATGAAGATTCATTTCATATTATGCACAGCAGTATAGTCTCACCAGAGAAACGGATGCGTTTCGGCCCGGCGGCCTTCGAGTTTTGAAACGCTGAGGAAGGCGTTTTTTCATCCCAGTTACCCAGTGATTTCCGTGGCCAAATAATATAGGCCTACACCAGGGGCGGAGCGTCCGGTTAAGCTGGGTAAGCGGCCGCATATAGGCCCGCGAACCGCGGGGGCCCGGCCGTCAGCCTCCGACTGACTGTCAGTCTCAGTCCAAATGACCGTCAATCTGCTGAGCCTGACTGTCCCCCTCCCTTTCTGTATCGCGCTGCCTCTGTTACACCTATTTCCTGTTTATATTAACCTGGGTAAAATGTCGCACATTGGGAAGTAAAGGGAGCCACACACTTTATTGTGAAGGACCACAGGAAGAGCAGACAGATGTCATGGCTTCATTGGCCTCTATTCACAGACAGACAATATGTTGTTTACGTTTAGTGAGAAGTGTAGTGATGGCTGCAGTGGAACCGCGCACTTTCAAAACCTTTTGTAATTTGTATCAATTAAAATATACCACAGACACTTTCAAACGAGACAGGCAGCGATGCACAACACAAGAAAGCAAGGCATTAATCATTCATGACGGTGGATATTGTACAATTATGCCAGCGAGGAAACTATACAATGATATTATCATCACAGATACTTTCTGATTCTGGAACTGGTGGAACAACTAATCTGTGAGTATTATTGCCTGAACAGGTCAACTGTTATGACTTCTCTTCTCTATCGTGCTGCTGAAAGCCTGTATCAACAGAATAATGTGCGTTTTGGTTGCATAAGATGTGATGCACAATTGCTGTGCGCTTGTGTGCGTGCTATTGTGGCGATGTGTGCCAGTCAGATAGGTCTGTAACTGTTTTGTGTAGCTGTATTCATGTATATAAATATATGGCATGAAGGCATAAAGAGCTTGACATAGCCGGTGGAGGCGGCGGCGAGGGGCGCCCCGACGGACCGGGGGGGGGGGCGGCGACGGGTAACGGGCCCGAGCATTGTGGCTCGCATACCGGCCCGGTTCTGACTTGTTCCGCCACTGGCCTACACATTAATTTGGGGGTCCTTGACGTTAATTATGTTTGAGAACCACGGATCCTAAATATCACCAGGGGCCATTCTAAGATGAAAGACTGGAGGCATGTTTTGAAATATAGATGATATAATTGCGACCGTAGGTCGCATTTACTACCAAAACCTCCACCAGCTGTCCGTCTGTGAGTGAGTGAGTGAGTGAGTGAGTCAGTCACACTTTTGCCCTGCTCATATCTCCACAACCGTTGCCCCCATCCATGCCAAATTTTGCACACACACTCCTTACCTGCCAAACTACAACCTCCAAGGACCCCCGGAGCTCCAGGGACCCCCAGGTCCCTGGGGGACCCCCAGGTGTAAAAAAATGTCCCTCCGTCAGTCAGACGTCACACGTCACACTTTTGCCCTGCTCATATCTCCACAACCGTTGCCCCCATCCATGCCACATTTTGCACACACACTCCTTACCTGGCAAACTACAACCTCCAAGGACCCCCGGAGCTCCAGGGACCCCCAGGTCCCTGGGGGACCCCCAGGTGTAAAAAATTACCAAATGTGCAAAAATGACCAAATGACCACCCCAACGGGGCTGCTCACGGGGAATTCCTGGGGACCACCCACTCCTGGTGCTCCAGAACGGATGCAAAAGTGGTGGCGCCCCCAGTGGAGGACCCCCTCCACTGCAGTTCACATAAAATGCCGTAACTAGGGCTAAGAGCGTCCGGGAGAGCCGGGGCCGGTCCGCCAAGGCAACGCGGAGAACCCACCCCTCATTTCTCACATCGCCCTCTTCTAGCGCCACCTTCAGGCCGATTTTTAAAACACATTTTTGGACACTGCTCCTACAGTTTTTGCCCTAAAATCACGCAAATCGCTACACAGTATGTCTACACTCATCCCATCAACATGAATCCGTCCCATATAGCGCCACCTTCAGGCCGATTTTTAAAAACACATTTTTGGACACTGCTCCTACAGATTTTGCCCTAAAATCACGAAAATCACTACACAGCATGTCTACACTCATCTCATCAACATGGATCAGGAAGATTTTGGAAAAACAATTTTTTGCCCTATTTGTGGAGATAAGCGACCTACGGTCGCTTATCTCCCGATTAGGGAGTCTTACTGGTCAAATACAATTATTATTGTGTGTGCATGCACATGTGCGTGTTTGCGTGTTTCATGGTCCTTGTATGGTTACACACATAAATGTTACCCCACATTCATTGGTGATGATCCATTTGCATGTATGTTACTCTATGTCGGTATAGATCCATTTGTCTTTATCCACATGTGCAGTGTGGGGTATTCCTACACAGCTGTATCAAAGGAAATGAAACAGAGTTACAGTTAATATTTTAAACAGGATACTGTGTCATTAAACATGCAGTATAAAACGTAGTATGATTCCTTGAGTGTTGAGTGTTTACATGTATTCACATGTAGCAGCAGCTCATTCAGTTTGTATATTCATTAAGTTCAGCTTTCATCTCAAAACATCGCAAGTATCTCTGGTCAGTTATAATTCTCTCAACAAACACTTGGGGCCCTATTTTTGACCATCCTAAACCCTAAATCCCTAAACTTCTTTACCATTTTGATTTTTTTTTAAATTGTTCAAATTGCTGATCTACAACTAGCTGATCTACAGCTACCGTATAGAAACAAACAATCAGGATTTGACGGTGCATGAGCAGCAAGCGGCATGCGCAGGAGAAGCGGACCAGAGCATGATCTACAAGCTCACAACATGTCGATGTAGATCGGCTATTTTGAGTATTAAAAACGATATAATCAAAATAGTAACAATGCAAAGAAGTTTAGGGGTTTAGGATTTAGCATGGAAGAAAATGGGGCCCTTAGTCTCAAAATATAATTGATTGTGGACTCCTGATGCAACTTATCAGTGTTACCATTTTATTCTCTAATTTTACATTACATCATTTTGTTCATGTGAAGATTATATACAAATGACAAATGGTTTATATAGCTGTAGATCAGCTAGCTCAGCTTTTTGAACTATTTAAAAAATCTCCCTCCTATAGGTGTAAACAGGATCATGTGGGGGTTTCAGGAGATAGCCATTGCCCTTGCCATTCTCAGCTGGAAGGAATGAGTGAGTGAACGCAGTATGACGTCAGGCCCCGCCAGGCTAGGGGGGAGGGGGGATACGGGATAGGGGATGTTTTTTTTTTTTTTTTTACTCATATTAATACATTGTAATCTACATGTGAGCCTCTGGGCTACTTCTATTTGAAAATGTAATAAAATATTTGAAAAGAAAGATCCCACTAAACAATTTTAGAAGTCTAAGTTTATACATATAAAAAATGGTCTACCAGAGGTATAGATATGCAAGTTTTTTAGAGGTCTAAACTTAGACTAGATGTCTAATATACGTCTAATAGACGTCTAAGTTTATACCTGGGTCTAAATTTAGATGTCTAATAGACGTCTATATTTAGACCTTAACGGCCGGACGTCTATTAGAAGTCTAAATTTAGACCCAGCTATAAACTTAGACATCTATTAGACGTATATTAGACGTCTAGTCTAAGCATTGGACCGAACGAGAGTTCGGAAATTTCATTGTTTCCGTTAATCAATTCAAAATTTATGTAAAAATATCAACATGTTGATATATACATTTTGAATGGATGCTGTAATTCTATTGATCTGTTACAGAGGATTAAATTACTAAGCAGTTTTTTCTTTGAAATTATATTTTAAGTCTGTTTAAAAAGGATGTACTTTACCATTCACTTAGTCAGGGGACTTGATTACTTCATAGACATCTGTGTTGCCTAAAGGTAAATAAGCATTCATTTGGTGCTTATAAATGTTATTTCAATTTAATTAATTCCATTAATTTATATTAAAAATAACCAGATGTCAGAAATGTTCTTGACCGATGTGATTGGTTTAAAGACTGACCATGCTGTAGTGGGCAGTACACATGATCAGTAACTCCACTTTGATTGGTCCTCTGGTCTGCAGCTGAGCCCTGATTGGTGTCCTCATACTCAATGGGCCTGCTATTAAAATAAAATAAACATTTATCAGAAATGGCGTAATCAAGATGTAATCTACTGATGTCATGCATGTTGATGAATAGACAGAGTATTGTACTTACGTGATATAATCTGGATCTGTAAATTAAAAACAATACGTTATACATATTATTTTAATCAAATACAAACATTTAATATAAGTTATTTGTCAGTATGTTTTCTTCATGTTAAAGCAATCGGACACTTTGGCAGAGGAATGTTTTGGTTGTTTAACTACCTTGTCATGGAGAAACTATATCAAAATATGGGCCTAAAAATGAACGGACAGTTTCCTTGTACTCAGGGGAGTAAGGTGCACCCAGCTGTGCAGTGAATTTGAAAGACAATATTGATGTATATATTTAATATATTAATATATTAAAAATAAGATTTTTATGAAAAAGTGAAAAAATGTGAATAAGGGCGCTGTGACGTTGAGGAAGAGACGGCTAAGACGTCCTCAGAATTCCGTACGCAATGGTGCGCCATTCAAGGACGCCGGACGCACCATTCGGCCGGTATCGCACATTCCCCACCGAAAAAAATGAAAGAATAGCATATGCTGAATTTTGAATAACTTCCATACAAAAATGTTATTTGCATTACGTTCGCGTCGTCGAAATACATATGTGGCGGAGAGAGTCGCAGCCCCAGCCTGAAGCCTCAAAAGTGTAGTATCTGCTCTCATTCCATACGGATATCCCTTTGGAGTAATGGTTAAGATATTGGACTTTCACACGGGAGACCCGGGTTCGAAGCCGGGTGGGGAGGTCCGGATCACCTCCGTTACATTGGTGCCGTGACCCGGATCCGGGCTTCCCCGTAGGAGGAGGTCAAAGGGGGGTGAGTGTGGCGGAGAGTCGCAGCCCCAGCCTGAAGCCTCAAAAGTCTAGTATCTGCTCTCATTCCATAGGGATATCCCTTTGGAGTAATGGTTAAGATATTGGACCTTTCACGCAGGAGACCCGGGTTCGAAGCCGGGTGGGGAGGTTCGGATCACCTCGTACGATTCACTTCGGGAAGTCTGGGGCGTGATAACTGTTATGTTTGTTATTACTACTCATACATATGTTGTTTTGCATATTATTGTAGGCCTATTGTTTTTTGTCATTGAATGTCTCGATGAACTGAATACAAAGGAATGCAATGGAAATGAGCCCTGGCCTTTTAGTTTTTTCTTTTTTTTACAATGTCGTCAATTAAATGAGGTCCCCTCACATCTGTGGGCAAATTACATCCTGCACATAATTCCACATCAAACTCTGCTCTGAGTCTAATGATCATTACATCCTGATGTGAAAGAAAATGTGTCAAAAGAATAAAACATGACGGTTGTTAAGCAGTTCTTTCTTTTTCTTTTTACCCCTTGTTCTCCCCAATGTAGTAGTTATGCCAAATGATTCTTCCCCACACTCATTTCTCTCTTTTCACTGCTGTTGTATCCTACTGACTCACTAGTGCAGGGGTTTTCAAAGTGGGTGACGGGGCACCCTGGGGTGCCGCGACAGCAGTCCAGGGGTGCAAGATCATTTGATGATATTTGGAATTTACTCCAATTATTACTTAATTAACAATATATATTTAGTATAATTTTAAACTTGATGTACAGAGCAATTTTCAGTCAGTTCAAAGTCTTAACCAAAATGGCTATTAGGCCTATCTCGCAACATAATCACTAAAATATGCTATAAACATAAGGTGCTGGGAGTGAAAATTATGAATATAATGTAGGGGTGCCTCGGATGAAAAGAATATTTATAGGGGTGCCCTGAGCCAAAAAAGTTTGGGAATCCCTGCACTAGTGAATCAGTCTGTCAGTCATTCAGTGACAGTTACACATCTCCTCCACCAGGGGGCGAAAGGCATTAAAGCAACAGTGCCTGGATCCATTATTGCGCATGCGCTAAACACGTTGATCCGGAAGCCGGATCTTCCGGAAGTAGAATGTTTCTGGCGTGGCGTTTCCTTATTATTATAGCTCTATGGGCGTTTCCACAACAAAGGAACCGTTGGTGTTTCATGGTGGTTTTGGGACGCGACCAACAAACCTAAGCATAAAGGTGGTTGCCGGGGGGCAAGGAGCTCCGCTGTGTTCACTTGGAACTTGCGGAGGTGCTGAAAGTCGGGGGGACGAAGATGTATTATAACTCGGACGGACTTTGCAACGCTCCACACGGAGACTCGCTTTAGCTCGGTGGCGGTGTCTCACGTGGATCAAGTCCGTTTGAGTGTTGGTGTTTAGTTTCATGGTGGTTGGGACACAGCGCGTGGTGAAAAGCTTCTCATATTAAAAGGAGTTAAAACGCTTCAAATGGAGTCTGTACAGCTGAAGATAAATGAACACATGACGTCGGTGGGAGAGGAGATATTGAGTGTTTTGGAAAAGCAACAAAGTGTTGATGTTTGTCGTGTGAAGCTCGATGTCAGAGTGTTTGTGTTGGAGCGCCTCCTTGCGGCCGCAGAGGTCATGTGCAACCTCTTCCAGAGAGAGATGGAGACACTACACAACACCACCCAGCTACACACTGCAGGTATGTCTGTTACACACACAACACCACACTACACACACTGCAGGTTTGTCTGTTACACATCCATCACCCAACTACACACTGCAGTGTCTGTTAGTCTAGAGGATAATGACCATATTTTAGGTGAATCGTTCACTTTTTCATAAAAGCGTGAAATGTGGTACACATAAGTTTACGAGTATTCCTACCGTAGGAGACAGGGTTGCATAAATTAGAAGGCACGGCTTGTGATTGGCTGGAGCGGAGGTCTGGAGTGCTCAGCTGTGGTCACTTGGACTGCGCGGGCGTTTATCGTGCGCTTGCCCAGGCTTTACGGCCTGGGCATAAATATAACGATTGCCTGCGGCGCTTGGGCGCGAAGAGCAGGACCAAGGTCCGCTGGCCTTCGCGCCGCTTGCAATGTCGTGGACAATAACTGTGACATATCTAACCATAAAACGAGCGCTCCTTCAAACACCGTCTCCTACGTCTCCTACGTTTGGAACAATAGCGTACAGTTTAGGGCCCTGAACATTTTCAGATATGGAGCCAAACCCAAAAACGCCCCCTGGTGGCCATGGCGTCCATTTTAATTTCTGCCATTACCAATTATTGTATTTTGCATCATAACTCCTGAACCAAGCATGATAATACAGAATATGTGATGTCTACGCCTATGTTTTGATGGTCAAGGATTCCATTGATATCATGTACAACATCATATAATGTTCAGGTGAATAGTTAATAGTCAGTTCAGTGATGTTGTGAGGTAGTCCCGTGGTTTTGTCCAATTCTTTTTCACTTTTTCCTAAAAGTATGAAACTTTGTACACTTTTAACAGTTTAGGGCACTGAATATTTTCAGATATGGAGCCATCGCAAAAACTCCCCCTGGTGGCCATGGCGGCCATTTTAATTTCCACCATTGCCAATTACTGTATTTTGCGTCATAACTCCTGAACCACGCATGATAATACAGAATATGTGATATCTACACCTATGTTGTGATGGTCAAGGATTTCATTGATATCATGTACATCATAAACTGCTCATAGTTAATGGTCAATTCAGTGATGTTGTGAGGTAGTCCCGTGGTTTCTTCCAATTTATTTCCACTTTTTCAGAAAAGCATGAAACTTGGTACACTTGTACAGTTTGGGACCCTGAATACTGTCAGATATGGAGCCATCGCAGTGGTGGCCATGGCGGCCATTCTAATATCCACCATGGCGGCCATTTTAAAACACGTTGCAAGCCACGGCAGAACCCTCTGAACAGAGGTAGCGCCGAAGAAATAAGCCATTTATTTACAAACATGTTTTAAAAAAACAAAGCCCACATGATAACAACACGTAATGGAGTGCTCGATACAGCGTACATATTCATCCTGCAGAGGTCGGCGATCTTACTTTGGCGAGGCGGAGGGGAGATCAATTCCATTCGTTTACGTGCGGCGAAGCAGGGAAAGGAGCGATAGAGAAGCGGCGCCCGAACGTGATTGAAACCGCGATCCACGAACAGAGACAAAGAGTAGCCATCTTGTGTGTCCTTCTTGTCGACTTTCAACACTGGGGAGAGTTCATGGCCACTCCTGGCCAGCCATCCATCCAGAATGTGAGTCAACGGCGTGGCCTGCTGGATATTACGAGTATCACACCCAGCACCAGAAAATGACTGTGAGAGCATATTAACCGTTTCAGATAGCTCCAAAAAGACACAGAGAAGAATTTCCGATGTTTTTTTTTTTTATTATTATCATTTATATCAAAAGTCCGGGAATAGACGTGTGGCTGATGGGACCCAGTAGGAAGTCCGAGGGAGTACGACCAGGCTTAGAAGGTGTTAATATCCGCCATAACCAAATAATGGGGGCATGGTACTCTGTAGTGCTGTCACCTCACAGCTAGAACGTCCTGGGTTTGATTCCCGCTGGGGGTCGCTGTGGGCTCCCAGTCATCAGCACCCACACCCTAGGTGGGGTTGGCAAAAGGGCCTTTCTGTGTGCAGTTTGCATGTTCTACCCGTGTCTCCTAGGATTGATACCTCACAAAAAAACATGCATTAATCCTGGTCTCTATAATGCCTCCCACTGATGGAGGGGAAAGGAACTGGTTGGAATAACCTGTTCCTTCCACACGCTACGTCCAACCGGGGAAGTTCCTCCCTGTCAGGTGATAAGAAGTGGCATGTTCACTCCTCATGCACTGAAGGAAACATGAGCTCAGTTCAGGGCTCTCCCCAGGTTGGCAGAGGGAGAGCAGAGCCCAGGATTACAGCTTACGCAATTGGCACTGGATGAAAAAATGGGTTACAAAAATCGTGGGATAACAAATTTGAAAATATAACCAAATAATTTATTTTGCGTCTAATTTCCAAAAACATAAATGATAATACCGAATATGTGATGTCTACACCTATGTTTTGATGGTCAAGTATTCCATTGATAACATGTACAACATCATCGACTGTTCAGGTGAATGGTTAATCATTAGTCAATTCAGTGATATAGTGAGGATTGCAATGAAATAGATGAGATTATACAGAATTAATATAAAGCATATGTCATGCCACTAACTGGGGCCTGATTTACTGTTGGTGTCCACAATAAGTATTTATTTTTGGTTGACTCATCTCAGTGATTCTTTTGTGAAGATCTGTCATCTGCTGAACCCCTTTATGAAGCAAGTACCTTGATGGTCATGTCCGAATTGATGGTCATGACCGAATCCTGGCAAAGATTTAGTGCAGGTGATATGGTTGCATTAGTGGCAAAATATCATGCACGTTGCTTAGCAGGATACTACAACAAAGCTGCCAAACTGCACAAAAAATACATGTTACCAATGACATGGTATGTCACAGCATAGCTTTGCTGAGCTGGTTTACTATATTGAGAATGTCTGTGCAAATGAAGAAATGAAGTCTGTCTTTATTAAACTGTACTCCTGCTGCCTAGATCAACTGCGCCAGGAACAGACATCAAGGGTTAACTCCACAAAGAATAGGGTTAGGGTTAGGGTCAGTGACTACCTGTATCCTGGAAAATCAACCAGCAGAACACATCTCAGGGCAGCCTTTCATGCCAATAAGCTGCAACCAAAGGAACTCACCCCTGCCATCTCAGCTCTCCTTCCCCTAAAACCCTGATGACTCAAAATAAGTGGCCATGATTCATCATGCAATGAATGTCATCAATCAAGCAGTACAGAGGGTACATCCAGGACAAATACAGTACCTGTTGTGACTATGGACCAAACTCTGCACAACTTAGCCAAACAAATATAGTGGAATTGGCCCCTTTCACATGAAGATCATTTTGTGATTGTCTTAGGAGGACTGCATATTGAGATGGTGGCTCTCAAGATACTGGGGGACTGGCTAGAAGGTAATGGTTCGATGGAAGCCATTGTCCAAGCGAACATAGCCACCCAGAGAGTTGCAGAGTCCTTTCTGAAAGCTTAAACCAAAATAAATACTTATTGTGGACACTAATAAGTAACATAACAGTAGTGGGATTGCATGAAATATGCTTGAAATGTAATTCCGCACAATCTCATCTATTTCATTGCAATCCTCACTGAATTGACCATAAGCTATTCACCTGAACAGTTTGTGATGTTTTACATGATATCAATGAAATCCTTGACCATCAAAACATAGGTGTAGACATCACATATTCTGTATCATGTTTGGTTCAGGAGTTATGATGCAAAATACATTAATTGGTAATGGTGGAAATTAAAATGGCCACCATGGCCACCAGGGGGCGCTTTTGCGATGGCTCCATATCTGAAAATGTTCAGGGCCCCAAACTGTCACACCTCCACAAGACCTGGCGTTAATTAAGACATCCATAATACAGTTATTTGAATCCTCCTTATCTTGACCAAGCATTTGCCACAAACCGCAGCTAAAGGGTTTTCCTGCCTGTATTAAACCAGGGTGCCAGCCTGCTACGTGCTACACTACGTTTCGTGGATCAGTTTTATCATTTCGCTTCTCAGTCTGGCCATGATTCAGTTGACTCGTATATCAGTTTTGACGGAGGCGACGTTGTTGCTGATTGGATGTTGTTCCAACAAATCAGAGTAGATTAGTGTACCAAATTTCACGCTTTTATGAAAATGTGAACGATTTTCGTCACTATCCTCCAGACTATTTTACACTTAAACGTACATTTCAAAGTGCTTATTCCATGGCCATAGATGTTACAATTCTCTTCGGGTGGGTAAAGTAACCGTTTCGTCAGTAGTGTTCAATAAAAATGCATTTTAATCTGAATGGTGGCCATTTTCGGCATATTTCCTCCATATGTTTCAACTGATTGATTGATTGAAGACTTTATTAGAAGTTTGCATAGGAAAAGGTATCTCATATAACACTGAATGACAGATGAACTATGCAACCCTATCGGTTGGGGTTGTTTCGAGGTCCCAGTAGACAGAGGCTAACCTGTCGACGCAAGTGAATGCTAACCTGCTCATGCAGGTGAATGCTAACCCAAAGCCTAAACCCTAACATTAAGCTTAAACCTAACCCCTACCCTTACCCTAACCAGCCTACTGGGACCTCGAAACAATAGAAATAACAAGATTCTGCCTTTGGTTGGGCAGGTGTACGGCACTCTGAAATGGCCACTCTTTATTGAAAGATACAGAAGATAAGGGCGGCAGTGGCTCAGGGGTAGAGAAACCGTCATTAGAACACAGAGGGTTCCCGAAGGATTCCCAGTTTGATCCCAGACTCCCTCAGAGTTGGTGTTGAAGAGTCCTTGAGCAAGAACCCCTGGTTGCTCCTGATGAGCAGGTTGGTGCCTTGAATGGGTGAATGTAAATCTATGTAAAGCGCTTTGGATAAAGTCGCTATATAAATGCACCATTTACCATTTAAGGGTACTTCTGCGGGCCTGAAGAGAATTGTAGAATCAGTGGTCATCGAGTAAGCACTTTATATTTAATATATTTATATTTATAGATCAGGCTTTTGCTGTGGTAGCCTATATCCCTACTCTCTCTCTCATAATGTTCATAGGGCTCAATAGTGGGCACGTTTGTCCCACTACAACCAGACAGGTTAAAAGTATCAATTTCAGACGTATATTTCCAACAACCTCTTGAATAAAAATAAAAAAAAGCTCAAACTACCGAACGAAACCACTTTGCACAGTGAAATCGATGGTTAGTCGCTCAGTCGTAAGTTGTAACTCATGACATGAGTTTTGTTTGTAGTAGTCCCATACATACATCATCGTGTTCATGCTTAGCTGTACACTTCTCAAAATGAAAATCAAAACATATCGGGCGAGACTGATTCATCAACAAAATAAGTCATGCCCATATGGGCTGTCCAGATATGGGCATGAAAGGGACAAGGACTGACAGATATGTATGGTCATATCAGTTGGATTGGTGGTGCGACAGAGGTGTGAGTGCTCCATTGTGGCCCAAACTCTTGACCTATAGAAGTGAAAATAGCTTACATCAGGATGAGGACAATTAATTTATCTCTTAGAACAAGTAGTGACTGATCCTTTCAACTGAACAAAACATACTAAACGTCTATAGTTTGATTTGATTACGTCATGGTATAATATACGGTTGCTGCATGGTAACCAAAAGTTCTTTCTTCTGGTGATTTCCACAGAGCACCACAGGGAGAGGTCTACAGAGTCTATAGAGATGGCCTCCCAAACATATTCAACGTTGTCAGAGGAACAGCGAGAGATGGATGCAACGATGCAACCTGTAGTGAAGTTGTACAGGATAGGTATGTAGTGTTTTATTTAATGTGGTTTAATCCTGTAGTAATGTTGTACAGGATAGGTTTGTAGTGTGTTAATGAGTACAAGAATTCAAGCCCAAAACACGCTTGCCCCGTGTCAAATGCTGGCGATATTGCAACGTTTGGCACCAGGTATTCCTAAAAGCAACCTCTATGTCTACGTCTAAACTTATTCCTAAACTTAACCTTAGTAAAACTAGGTCTAAACCAAACCTTATTCTTAAACGTAACTTCAGTAAAACTATGCTTAAAACCTTATTCCTAAACCTCTGAAAACTATTCCTTCTTTGGAAAAAATGGGAGTGTGTTTTGGGTTAGGGTTTGAGTTTTCCGGTTACCCTTAATTCTTATGACAATTATTATTATTATTATTATTATTATGAGAGTGTACAAATGTAACCAAATGGACCCTTACGGGTTGATCTGGTTCCATTTGTACACTCCCAGAGTTAAACACCCGTAAGGGACCATTTTTCATATAAATATGCAAGTCCTTACTCATGTCATATCAAATACCATATCTTAATAAAGTCCTTATTATATTCCTTAATTGCAGACCAGTGTGCAGAGTCCAGCCTGAAGGTGAAGATGAGTTGGAGTGTTTCTGTTAAACAGGAATCTGAAAACCACCTGGACATCAGTACGTTTCATGCCTGCTCTGCTCTGCTCTGCTCTGCTCTCGCTGTCTCTTTTAAAGAGAATGTTTGCAGGAAATGGCTTTTTTAATGCATGAGAATAGACTCATGGTTTGGAACTACCAAAGCTCTAAAACAGAGGAAACACTGCATAAAATAACTAAGTACAAACCTTTAATGTTTTTTTCTCTCATTTTATCTTTTTATTCTTTCCTAGACTTTCTTTCCCTCCCTGTGTGTAAAGAGGAGCTTTTCCCTGAACATCAGGAGAGGAGTCCCAGTCTGGAGGAACCACAACCTCCTCAGATTAAAGAGGAACAGGAGGAGCGACTACAAGAGGAGGCTGATGGATCAACGTTGACATTACTAGCAGTGAAAAGTGAAGGTGATGATGAAAAGACAGAGGCTGTAGCCAGCACCTCAACTGAACACATGAAAACACAAGCTGATGTAGAGGACTGTGGAACATCACAACCAACTAGTGGTGACCAGCTCCTCTCTCCACACTGTTCTCAATCTGACATCACTGAAGACAGTGATGAGTGGGAGGAGACCAGGGAAGGTCAGTCGGTTGTAAACACACTGGATTCACACAAGACACACAATGTGGAAGGACAAACATTGTCTTTAAGTCACAAGCTGTCCCAGGATCTGCCATTGTCAAAACAAACTCACTCCAAGAACAGCCACACAGGGAAGAAAAGTTTTAGTTGTACAGTGTGTGGCAAAATGTTTAATTGCAAGGTACATCTGAAGAGGCACACAGTTGTTCATACAGGGGAAAAGCCCTTTACTTGTACTGTTTGTGGTAAAGGCTGTGGTCAGAGTGGTCATTTAAAAGCACACATGAGGACTCATACAGGGGAAAAACCCTTTACTTGTACAGTTTGTGGTAAAGGCTTTGGTCAGAGTGGTCATTTAAAAGCACACATGAGGACTCACATAGGGGAAAAGCATACAGGTTAAAACTCCTTTACTTGTGCAGTTTGTGGTACACTCCATGGATTTATTTTGTCACTTGGCTTCTCAGTCTGGACAGCTTCCTTTCTCCAAGGGGAGGTGAGACATAGAATGTGAGTGGAATCGAAAAGTGGCTTCTTATTGGTCTGTGGTGGGGGTGGGACAAATACACCAGTGTGTATTGGCTGGCTGATGACGTAGCTACCCTAATCTACTCTGATTTGTTGGAACAACATCCAATCAGCAACAACGTCGCCTCCGTCAAAACTGATATACGAGTCAACTGAATCATGGCCAGACTGAGAAGCGAAATGATAAAACTGATCCACGAAACGTAGTGTAGCACGTAGCAGGCTGGCACCCTGGCTTCATACAGGCAGGAAAACCCTTTAGCTGCGGTTTGTGGCAAATGCTTGGTCAAGATAAGGAGGATTCAAATAACTGTATTATGGATGTCTTAATTAACGCCAGGTCTTGTGGAGGTGTGACCAATGCCATTTTGCTATTGTGGGTGCGGAATTCTGCACACTGCATCAAAGCAGTTCACGGTAAAACGGCCCTGAATTAGTCACAGGTGTTGGGTGTTACTTTAATCAAACCAATCGGAGAGAGTATCAGCTGCCATTCCCTTTAAGATCAGTGCAAGACATGCGTTAAGCGGCGAGACCAAAAGAGTATAGTTTATATTTTATATTTATATATTTCCAAATAGCTTACCCATCACGGTTGGGGAAAAATGAATAAATAAATAAACCAGTCAATTGCAATAGTGAGGGGACATTCAAGACCCCCCTCCCCAGATCACAGCAAAGTGACAATTTAAGGACTTAAGACATTTTAATACAGAAAATAATTAAAAAAGTAGTGTCGATTTGGCTGGCTACTTTTGCCATGTAGCTTGTAGCTTAGGTAACTACATTTCTTTGGGGATAGCTTTGCTGTAACTTTAGCTTGGCAACGACACCCCAAGTAGCATGCAATTCCCTTCTTCGCACATGAACAGTTTTTCTGGCAGCCTTTGATACAGCTACATGATATTGCCTTGTCCATTGATATAGGCCAGGCTGGCTCTGTAGATGGACAGGGGACTGCCTTCCCATGGCGGCAGCATGATATAGGCATCTATATCATGCTGCCACCCACCTCCTAGACCTTCCAGAGCTGTGGGTGAGAACAGAGCAGGATGCATATCTTCCTATCCATCACATGGTCTCAGCCCTTGGACTCGCACAGTGTCGTGCCCTGCCCTTTATTCACAGCCTGAGTGGCAGAGATACCACCAGCTATCCCTTTTTCACTGGAAAGAAGGCATGGTTCAAGACCAGCATGGGTCTAGATCTCCCTGCACTTCAGGAGTTTGGTGAGAATTCCTCTTATTCCCTCTCAGAGGATGTCAAGAATCAGGCTAGAGACCTCACAATAGCTGTATATGCATCAAAAGCTGACCATTCGGAGGACTTTGACCTGGCAAAGCTGAGAGTGTACAAGTTCCTAAATAACCGATCAACCCTGTTGAAGCTGCTGCCACCTACAGAAAATGCCTTTGGCCTGCACCTGAAAAGAGCTGCTCTTGCAGCCATAATAGATAAAACTGCACACATCGCGAAGCCAGACATCCCTTGCTTCACTGAATATGGATGGTCTCTCAGTGATGGGAAGGCAGTCCCCTGTACATCTACAGAGCCAGCCTGGCCTATATCAATGGACAAGGCAATATCATGTAGCTGTATCAAAGGCTGCCAGAAAAACTGTTCATGTGCCATCCATCCATCCATCCATCTTCAACCGCTTATCCGGAATCGGGTCGCGGGGGTAACCGTTCCAACTGAGACTTCCAGATTTCCTTATCCTGCGCAACTTCCTCCACTCCCTCTGGGAGTATACCGAGGCGTTCCCAGGCCAGTCTGGATATATAATCCTTCCATCTGGTCTTAGGTCTGCCACGGGGTCTCCTCCCAGTGGGACGTGCATCGAGGACCTTCCTAGGAAGGCGCTCGGGGGGCATCCGTACTAGATGCCCGAACCACCTAAGCTGACTCCTTTCCAAGTGAAGGAGCAGCGGTTCTACTCCAAGTCTTTCTCGGGTGATTGAACTTCATGTGCGAAGAAGGGAATTGCATGCTACTTGGGGTGTCGTTGCCAAGGACTGGAGACAAGATGCAGCAGGATAGGTACACATGACAGTGATAGTGACTAATTATTTGCATTATAATGCAGCCTGTTTTAATCATGTGTTCATTATAATTTCCCTGAAGCTGAAGTTGTTGGAAAGCATGTGCATGTCTATGTGTGAAAGACCCAAAAAGGCAGTTGCATTCATTTCATTGAGATAATCTCTCTCTTTTTTTCTTTTTTTTTTAAATAAAAAAATAATTTCTAAAATACATTGTTTTGGTCTCTGATTTTATCTGAAGTCTTTGCTACAACTACATACAGTAGAATCGGACAGGAAATATAATATCTCGTTTACAGCCATTTTGACAACATGCAAACTCAAGAATAATACAGGTATAAGTCCCTTCTGTGCCATAAATCTTAGCAAATGGATTCATATTGCTTGTATTTGCAAAAGCAGTCAACAATAATGGTAGAAATTATGTTAAAGCTCTATTTGGGAGTCCACCATCTTGCAAATATGCACAATAAAGGTCCAGACACACCCAATAATATAATTAGCTACTCCATTGAGTCTCCCATGGTCAGACACCATGAAATAGACACCAAGTTTGCGTTTCTAGCTCATCTGGTTCAGAAGTTAGAGGCAAAACCTATTTTCTGGGTCCTTACATTATGGCGGCCATATTGTGGTGGCCATATTGGATTTCATGGAAACTTGCAATACAAAAAAATGTTCATATGTATACCATTGATCAACCTGTGAAGTTTCGTGGAAATATCCCTCAGTTTAAAATGTTGCCCTATTCACCCCCCATTAAAACTAATAGGGGCTAATATTGAGGCGGCCATATTGGACTTTGTTGTACAAATTGACCGGGTTGTCCATATAGGTTGTGATCCTACTGGGTCATAGATAATATTTCTGGTGGACAACTTTTTATGTCGGGGCAAATGCAGCACACCTTCCTTTGCCCCCTGGGTATTTTGGTGATACAAGCCTGAAAATTGGCATGAGTAGTCTCTGTGGGTCACTTGGCAATTAGCCTCGGAAACCCAGACTTACTTGGCAATTAGCCACCCACAGTTACTTGAAATTTCAATATGGCAGCCATTTTTCAAGATGGCCACCACCTTAGTGGAGCACCAAATAAACCATTATATCACTTAACTGCTCCACAAGGTGTCGGCCATCTTGAAAAATGTCCGCCATCTTGAAATTTCAAGTAGCTGTGGGTGGCTAATTGTCAAGTGACCCACAGAGACTGCTCATGCCAATTTTCATACTTATATCACCAAATAAACTATTATATCACATAACTGCTCCACTAAGGTGTCAGCCATCTTGAAAAATGGCCACCATCTTGAAAATTCAAATTCCTCTGACAATTATCTTGTCAAGTGACCCATGGAAAATGCTCATGGCAATTTTCATGATTGTAGCACTTATTCTGCTCCAGGACATAGAAGGGGGCCTATTACCCCATAGAGGGGGGCCTATTACCCCAGTAGTGGGGCAATAGGCCCTTTTTACATGTTTTTCTTTTTGTACTATAAAATCAAATGTATCTAATTTTTCAACATGGTGCCCATATAGGTGTATTGGGTAAAGCATTGTTAACATGTACATACTGAATTAATATCAAAATGTATTTTAATTGGTCATAAAATAGACATTATCCTTAAGGGGGGCCTTTTACCCCACCTTACTCTACATCTTCGTCCCCCCAACTTTCGGCACCTCCGCACGGTCCAAGTGAACACAGCGGAGCTCCTTGCCCCCCAGCAACCACCTTTATTAGTCTTTTTAGACACAATAAGCCAGCAGTTTCTTTATTGCTATGTACAGTAACACTTCTAGCCCCCATAAGTCACATCAAACCATGAAAGGTTGCGTTTTATCTTGGGAATGGGCTTATTCTGTGTAAAATGACATATTTAGCCACTTGTACGCATGCCCCCAACCACTGAAATAAGAATCTCTATCACTCATCTTTTATATTATTTAATTACAATCTAAAATATGAACCCTTGTTGTAAAAAACTAAAGTTGTCCTTCAACAAGGAACATATAGGAACTATAGAAATTAGTGAATCAACAGGGAAGGGTGCCTGTTTTCTAGTGGGAGAGGCCCATGATGCAGCTATAGGACAGAATTCGGGGGGACTGCCCCATAGGTCGAACTCCCATTGGTTCGACTGAGGTTAGGGTTAGGTTTAGGCATAGTTTTACTGAGGTTAGGTTTACGGTTAGGGTTAGGTATATAGGCATAGTTTTACTGATGCCTAAATCTAAACCCTAACCTTAACCTCAGTAAAACTATGCCTAAACCTAACCCTAACCTCAGTCGACCCAATGGGAGTTCGACCTATGGGGCAGTCCCCGACGATAACATGACCCAACGCTTATACAAATTACTTTTTCTCAATGGGCAGCAGTTTTCCCGTTGCCTTGTAAGTTGTAATTGTGTCATGTATCACTTTGTCGAGCGCAATTGCAGTGGTACATTCAATGGCAAACTGAGATAATTAATTTTTTTTAACATTTTGGGTTTCCCTGAGCTGTTTAAATTTGGCAGGCGCAGCAATGCACAGCTCCGCTATCGGAGCATTGGCTGCTACCGTGCCGCGGTCCACACCGACACGCTTGAAAGCGGATGACATGGTCCCTCCTCTGTTGAAGACTTTCAGGATCTTTTGGTACCGAGCCACCACCTGGTCCAGATTTTGGGCTGCAATTCAGAGAACACAAAATTAGTTACACACACACACACACACACACACACACACACACACACACACTCTAGAGGATGACATTTGACAGGAATTCCCGTGGGATTCCTGCAGGACAGGAGTCAAATTAGTATTAATGCCAGGATCGGGACGGGACAGGAATGAAAATCAACAGGAGTGGGCAGGAGCGGGAATCATCCCAGACCAGTTCATCAAATCGCAGAAATAAATTGCACAGGAAGTGAGGTCTTTGAACTGGGAACATTATAAAATTATACATTATATAATAATAAACATGATATCAAATATAATATGGATCAAAATAGAAAAACATCTGCGTGATTTTTTTTTTTTTTTTTCGGGAGCGGGATGTGAACGGGAGTGATTTTGACCAGGAGCGGGATGGGACCAGGAGTCATTGTACAGGAGTGGGACAGGACAGGATTTATTTTTTTACTCTGGCTCAGGATTGGGATGGGACAGGATTTTTTTCTGCGGGAGTAGGACGGGACAGGAGTGAAAATCCACTCCCGTGTTATCCTCTAACACACACACACACACTTTACCTCTCTGATGTGTCTTGAGGTCTTTTTTCTTCGATTTCTTCACACTCTTTTTCACTTTCTTAGTCTTCTTCTTCTTCTTCTTCTTGTCCTCCTCAGAGGAGGACATGTCGAAGGAGTCAGAATCACTCACGGAGGAGTCGTCCATCGAGTCATCAGAAGAAGACACACGGGTTGCCCGGGTAGAGGTGGCTGCTGTGCCCTGGGTAGAGGCAGATGCTGTGTCCTGGGTAGAGGCAGATACTGTGTCCGCTTTTGGAATTAGGAAGGAATATGAAATATTGGACAGATCCTTCTTGACCACATGACTTTAGAGATACTGTGTACCGTGTTGCATGATTTTAGGGCAAAATATGTAGTCTAATGGTGGCGCTAGAAAAAGGCCATGTGAGAAATGAGGGGTGAAGGTTGTGGTTTGGCAGCCAAGGAGTGTGTATGCAAAGTTTGGCATGGATAGGGGCAACGGTGGCAGAGATATGATTCAGGCAAAAGTGTGACGTGACTGACAGACAGCCGGTGGAGGTTTTGATAGTAACTGCGACCTGACGTTCGCAAAAAAATACAGATTAATGTAAAATGCTCTGGATCCGTCTATATGCTACTGTAATTTTATTACCTTCTGTTTCCTATGACTTACCAGCTGCCTCGGCTGTTTTCACTACTTTTGTGCGACAGCCTTGTATGATGAAGCAGGGCTTTGCTTTGCGAAAAAATCGACAAATTTGAAACTAATTTTGTCCTAATGGCAGGCCTGGACCGGCCCGGAATGAACCGGCCGTTCGGGAGTTTTTCCCAATGGCCAGCACGTCCCTGTTGAAATGCATTGGCAGAATGCGCCCTCATAGGTATAATAAAAGTGCGGTGTGACTGTGCCCTTACAGATGTTTTAGCAAAGTGGTTCTCAACCTTTTCAGGCTGCGACCACCCATAATAAGCATATTTCAACTGGGGACCCACCCACACTGCACTTAAGAGTTGAGGCCTTACATTTTGAATAACACGGTTCTATTGTGAAAATAGCAGATCTACGTTGTGGGCATGTAGATCGTCTATTGTGTGCCACTGTACAATGATCGAGTAGTCACTTTTTACGATGATCCCGGCATTGTCCCGTGTCTTGTAGGTTTAACAGACACAAGGAACATGGAGGCAGGGGCATCAATTGGGTATGGCAGGGGTATGCAGCTGCCATACCCTGGGTCCAGGGGGGAAAATAAAAGTTACTTTTAAATATAAATCCATGAATGTCTCTTTGTCTATCTGTGCTGGTTATTATGTTGTTAAATTACAGTAAAATAACTACAAATGCAACATTTAACAAAATGCTCACTTTAACAAGGTATTATAATTATATTCTCCACACTTGTATTCTTCCCATCTTGACAGAATGGTATATTCCCAGGTTCCGCAGGTAAGCTGCACAGGTGCAATGCATTATTGTTAATGGTGGCATGTTTACATGACTGGTGTCTTGCACTCGCGCAAAGGCGCGCGTGCACCAGTCATGGTGCCATACCTTGGCTTTTTCTGAACTGACGCCACTGCATGGAGGCATGGTGACTGTCATCCATGCCAGGAGTCACTTATGTTGGCAGCAGCGTGACATCAGTGGCCGTTGTCAAGGTTCCTCCAGGCTATGATGTCAGCCTGTGATGCACCAAGTTCCGGCACGCAAGCACGCACATACGTTTAGGGCTGTCACAATTATTAAATAATAATCGTCTAATCGCAATTATTTGACATAGGCTAATTACAATTATTTTGTGATAATCGTCATAATCGTATACATGTTGAACACGTTTATATATGTTCAAACATTAAAATATTGTGGAAATAGCAGTCTACAAGCTCAAAATATATATTTTTAAAAGCATGGTGTGGCCCCTTTAAAGGACAACTTCACCCATTTTCAACGTATCTTCATAAACTGGTCTCCACTAATGCTGCTGACATTACAGGGACGTCAATTGGGTACAAATGCGAAATTTAACAAAATGGTCACTTTAACAAGGTATTGTGGCACGTTTACTAACATGCCAAGTTTAGGCATATCCAGCCCAAGAAACCGTAGAAACGGGGAGAAAATAGAATGTACTTCTTAAAATAAATGTCGCGCTCACAGCGCAACGCGTTGTGAGCTTGGAGGTCGGCTATTTTCGGTGCTTGATACCACACTGAACTAAGCATAATCAAGTCAAAACTGGAGATGTGGCGTAATGGCATGGATTTCTACACTGAGAGGGCAATTATTTCAACATACTGCATTCAAATTTCAGGAGAGTTTGGACAAGGCAATTCTCTTGAATGTGGCCTTCAGGTATGGCACGGAAAAGAGAGCATTTGCATTTCTTTCACCATAGTAAAAACTGCATTCATATGGTCTGGAGAGGGCACTTTTTATTGACGTATAAAAGGGCAGGGGCTCAAGCCCCCTTTGATGTCTATGTGTGCACATGCCTGGATGAATGACATGAGCAATCCTATGCAGACACTCACAGATATGTAGCCCAATCCGATCCACATGCTTGAATAACTGTCACAATGTGCATGCCTTGTTCTGATCTAACACGCTAGAGGCATCTGCCCTGGGAACACACATAACACGGAAAAACCTGCCGATCTATAAGCTTGTAACGTGGCGCACTACGTTGCGTTATGAGCTTTGAGATCAGCATTAGCTCTATATATATTAGGGCTGTCAGTCGATTAAAAATTTTAATCCCATTAATCGCATGATTGTCCATAGTTAATCGCACGATTAATCGCAATTAATCGCATATTTTGTATTTGTTCTAAATCTACCTAAAACTGATATTAATACTCATATCAACATGGGAGTAGACAAATAGCAATCACTAAACCCCAACATCCCTATTCTAAGGGCATATTCACCAAATGTAGCAGATTTACAAGCTCATTACAAGATGCTACAAGATCTTGTAGATCGGCTATTTTTGGTGAAGAGAGTTGGTGTATAAATATAACTCAAGTACAGTGCAACTCGGGTGTTTTACAAAGCAAGCATGAGGCATTAGAGGGTCTAAATTGGTTTAACTGAAGTAATATTGATACATTCTAAATATTATCAAAATATTCTGAGGCACCCTGGACTGGTGTTATTGGGCACCCTAGTTCACTATGAGAAACCCAGCTGTTATGATGTAGAGAGTACTGATGGCTTGTTGGAGATGTGTGGCACACAAGCCACAGTCAGCCAGACCTGCCGGATTTCAGCCGGATGTGCCGTTTCAACGCTTCGGTATTTGATGCGAGCATAGGATGCGAGTTGTCAGCGCATTCGCTTCCTCACTCTCTATACTACGGAGCGCACCGAGGCTCAAACATCAGCTGCATTAATCGCAAGTTAAAAAAATTAGTGGCATTAAAAGGATTGTGAGTTAACTAGTTAATAGCGCACTAAATTTGACAGGTATAATATATATACATATATGTTTCTATAAACATATGTCAGTGGTTTTCATACAATCAAGGACCCCCAAAATGCATGTATTTGGCCACGGACCCCCATATCAAAATATGTTGTTCCCGGTTCCCGGTTCCCCCCAGAAGCAAAGTTAGAAATGTCTGCCCAAAAATGTGTTCAAAAGTGTTCACGGTTTCTCAAAACAGCAGATCTACAAGCTCACAGCTAAGCACAAAGTGACGCGCCGTGAGCGCGTAGATCTGCTATTTTTGAATGGACAAATTTGACACGGAAGCTTTCGCGGTTTCAAGGAGTTAAAAACATTGGAAACCTGAACAGAGCCTTTTTTTTTTTTTTACGAAAACCCCCTGTCGTTCTCACGTCACACGTGGAAACAAACCGCCCCGTTTAACTGCAGCGTTGACTTTCTTCCGATAGCAAGGCACACAATGAACTGTGACCACAGGCAACGTCCTGCTTAGGGCTGTCACGATTATGACATTTTACATGACGACGAATTGCGATTAACGATTTAATTTGTGTTTTTGTCGTTGATAATTACATTTCTGTTTTTGCTTGTTAGGCTTTGAAGTTGCACATGGCAGATATGACACATAACCTAAACATACAAAGAAATGAAGGACATATTTGGCAACTTTACACTTTAAAAATAACATTGACAGTGGAAATAGACGATCTACAAGCTCACAACGGTCGGCTATTTCCACTATTTTTTAAATGTTTGAACATAATACAGCATAAACATTTTTCAACATGTAAACCAGGGTTCTTCAATAGGGGGTCCGGGACCCCTAGGGGGTCCTCAGAGTCACTACAGGGGGTCCTCCAAATCTTCCAATCCTTTTTATATTAACAATATAAAATATATGTCCATATTCTGAGAACTGTAGCCAAATAGCAGATCTACAAGCTCACAACGCCTCGCGCTGCGAGGCGTTGTAGATCGACTATTTTCGGCAAAGAGGTTTGGTGTAGAGGGGAAAAAGAGCAGACTAAGTACAGAGTGAAAGGTCAAGTTCATTAAGTAAAGACGGCTCAAATATCTGAAAACACAAATTGACATGAATCCAAAACACACTGACGATTGTGCTGTCAAACAATGACACTACATGGAATCTATGATACGGTTGTGGGGGTCCCTGCTTCATCTCTCTCTCTCAACTAAGGGGTCTCTGGCCTGAAAACGTTGAAGATCCCTGATGTAAACGATTATGACGATTATCCCAAAATAATTGCGATTGTGTCAAATAATTGCGATTAAACGATGATGTAATAATTGTGACAGCCCTAGTGCTGCTGCCCAGGTGTGACGTTGGTGTGAAAGCAGCCTCCAGCAGCACATACAGTAAAGGCCCAGGTGCAAGCATCCTGCCTTGCATTCTAATGCACCTGCTTCCCAACGCGTGCGGGGGAGGGGGAGGCCAGTGCACTGTACAACGTCCTTGTACAGTGAGTCGCAGATGTGGAATTACAACTTATGTAACCAGGGACGTGCAGAGAATGTTAGAGGGGCAGGGGCTGACATTTCTAAAAGGGCCTTTTGGTGAAAATACCGATGATAGCCGACCTCCAAGCTCACTGAGCTTGGAGGTCGGCTATTTTCGGTACTTGATAATAGGGCATTCACCAAATATTCGAATATTCGAATATCAAAGTCACTATTCGAAGTCGAATATTAGATTTTTTTATTATTATCCATATCAATAATATTTAGATTTTTTTCTAGCATTTTGACAAACTCTCATGCTACAAATACACACAATAGTTATTTTCACCTGAATCGGGCTGCAGCACTGTCAGAGTCCAATTTTGTTTGAAGCATTCAATAGCCTGAAAGAAGAGCATAACATTACAAATGGTTTTCATAGTTACAATTATGACACATTGTATGCATGTTCAGCAGCCTGAGCTTAAAATGCAATAGAAGGAAAAATGAAAACAGTAATTATACTACTACTAGAAATACTATACTACTATTACTATATTACTACTACCACTATACCAACAACACAAGCGCACATGCACACACCATGTCCCGAGACATGGCTAATGCATTTCTGGGGGTCCCCAGCCAAAAACGTTGAGAACCACTTTGTTAATGTGGCATTCATGTTTGTTCATGTTTAACAGACAGTCGTAACTATTGAATTGTCTTCACATTACATTAGGGCACTTGATAGCATCTATGATTTATATATGTAGTAGGAAAGTTTTACTAAGCATATGATATTGTAGACTCCAGGATTGTTCACATTTGTAAAGCATTCCTAAAATATCTTTTAATCATTGGTAGAGCCTTAACAGTGAAGACAATTCAGTAGTTACGACTGTCTGTTAAACATGAATAAAAATGAATGCTACATTAACACAGGGATACTCAACATTTTTGTCTGGGGATCTCCAGAAATGCCTTGGTCATAAATAATGGATTCCTACCCATGAAATGACATATTCTAATTATAGGGACCATCAGGGGTAAATAATGTTTATAAATAAACTTATATAAATAACTTTTAATGTTTTATTAATTCATACATGTTTAGAAATGGCGTATTCTCATAGTTATGTTTTAGCAAACATTTACAAATGTCATTGTTTAAAGACAATTAAATTTATATTACAATGTATTGTAAATTTTACAATAATTTACCAATGTTTATAAATAGCTTATGATAATTAGTTATTTATCTACAAATAGCTTAACATATTGTATAACTTTAGTAACAAATTATTTATTAACTTTTACAAATGTATACTATATATGTATATTAAATGGCTTATTCATGAATAGTTTACTACATACTACTAATTTACTAACAAGTAAGACGTGCGAACACGTGAAGCGAACGCAGTGTATGACGCGGCACGTACCCTATATGCCCATATATGGAGAATCCTGTATGTGTCAACCCTTGTGTATTCTATGCCCAAATATGGAGATCTCTGACCTAAGTGTGACAGTGTTGTCACAGTGAGTCATGCATGTCCACCTTTTATGCCCATATATGGATAGTGGGACACAGGTGGGACGCACCCACAGACAGACGGACAGACATGTTCTGCCTGGGTTACATAGTAATGGCTCAATGCGTTCGCAATCACTGCGTTCGCAATAACGGTCTGTTCATCACAAGTAAGACGTGCGAACACGTGAAGCGAACGCAGTGTATGGCGCATGCCGCGTCATGCGATGATGCGGCACGTACCTTATATGCCCATATATGGAGAATCCTGTATGTGTCAACCCTTGTGTATTTTATGACCAAATATGGAGATCAGATCTCTGACCTAGTGTGACACATGAATGATGTCACAGTGAGTCATGCATGTCCACCTTTTATGCTCATATATGGATAGTGGGACACAGATTGGACGCACAGACAGACAGACAGACAGACAGACAGACAGACATGTTCTGCCTGGGTTACATAGTAATGGCTCACTGCGTTCGCAATTATTACTCATGTTCAAAGTGCTTATAAAGGTGCATAAATGCTTTGTAACAGGTCGCTATTATTAACTATTACCAAAATGATATATGGTGCTGTTTTTATATACAGTATATCTGAAGCTATTGCACTATCCTTCATTCAGTTCTGTGTACAGTAGCTAACTTTTCAAATCCATTGGTGAATAATATATTTACCTCCCCGACAAGCCACTTGTGTGGCTGTAGTGATTTCAGCTCTGAATGGTGTAAAATGAAGTTGTTTCCCCTTTTGTTCGCTGAATTAATGACAGCAGCCACCACCTCTGTGTTCTTCCGGGTTTTCCACAGCATCTGTATCTGCAAAAGTATATGGAATTGATTACAGTTACAGTATGTCTCCAACCACAAAGCATAGTTACACTCAATAGAATGAATATGATGGGTAACACTTTATATTAAGGTCGCCTTCATAATTCATTATAAGCTCATTTATAATGCATTATAATGTGCTCATAAGGCATTATAACACTTGTTATAAATGTTTATAACCATGTATAACAACGTATAACCATGTTTATAACATGCTATAAGTGCTAGTCATAATGCATTATTATGCTCAGTGGAACAGCACATTATAACTATCATAATTTAATGGGTTATAAAGGTATATAGAGAAGTGCTGTAATGTGTCATAATGCATTACAACCAATGTTTGATGAACATTACAAACATGTCTTATAAACATCAATAATATGCTATAGCAGGACTTTTGAGACCTTTAAGTAAAGTGGCAGCGTTCTTTAATGGTGATTAGCAGTTGTATCATTTTATAATACCCCATAGCAAAAGGACCATTCAAGAATGTTGCCACTTTACTTAAAGGTCACAAAGTCATGCTATACGGTATTATAAAATGATACAACTGCTAGTCACAATTAAAGAATGCTGGCACTTTACTTAAAGGTCTCAAAGTCCTGCAATATCATATTATTGATGTTTATAAGACATGTTTGTAATGTTTATAAAACATTGGTTATAATGCATTATGACACTTCTCTATGTGCCTCTGTAACCCCTCAAGGTAAGATAGTTATAATGTGCTGTTCCACTGAGCATAATAATGCATTATAACTAGCACTTATAGTATGTTATAAACATGGTTATAAGTTGTTATACATGATTATAAACATGTATATGTTATAATGCCTTATAAGCACCTTATAATGCATTATAAATGAGCTTATAATGTATTATAAAGGCGACCTTAATGTAAAGTGTTACCATATGATCAACATAAAGTGTAATACCTCTTCTGCTACGTCTGCAGAATGGTGATCCATAGGACCTGCTTCTTCAGAGGCGCCACTATTCACATCCACTGGGCTTGTCTGGCCTTGACATAGGACCTCATTAGGACCAACTCCAACTCCTTCTGTGAGGTCAAGGTCAAGGTCAAGGTCCACAGGCTCTGACTCTCTGTCTTTTCCTTGTCCTATAGGACATTCTCCTAACTTTTCTTCCCGAGTGGACTCCTTTTTCCCTTCATCCTTGGCGGTCCTCCTGTCTTTCACCTCCACAGCCGTATGTGAAGGACCTTCTTTCTTCCTTCCTCCTTCCACAGGCTCTGTCTCTCTGTCTTTTTCCTGTCCTTTCACCTTTTCCTTCTCAGTGGACTTCTTTTTCCCTTTAGCCTTGGGGAGCTTTTCTGGGGGTGGGGGATCGAAGTATTTTGTTTGTTTTTTTTTGCTTTATTTGGGGTTTTCTCCCTCTTTGCCCATTCTTCTTCGGCCTGGTCCAAATTATTCACAACATGAATAGGATCTCTTATCAAATTAGGTGTCAGTTTGTACTGATTTATATGCTCTCTGTACCGGCCCTGCAAAGAGCCATACAGCTTCCTGATAAAATGTGCAGGCCGGAGGAACTTCTTTTTCTGGAGGATGTTGTTCTTAACCAACCAGAACCACAACTCCACGTGGCAGTTGGTCTCACGGGTTTGCTCACAGGCCATGCTGGCATCATGTTGGTCTTTGGCATATCTATTAAGATCCCCTAATAGCACCCCACTCCAAAGAGGAAATATTCCCATGTAATTATTGAATAGAATTTCAATAATACCTGGACACAAGTATGTGTTATCCACCCCTGTGGCTTCCTCCATGAGGATATCAGACTGTGCCTGACTGTAAACAGCCTTGAACTCGGCAGTGAATGGAGACTGCCCCATCACAGTGGAAGTGTGAGCTGTTTGGAGGTGTTCCTCCTGCCCTGTTGTTTCCAACACTTCAAAATCACTGTTTCCAGCAGAAGTGATGAGCAGGTCCAGGGTGTTCTTTGCTGTAGTGACAAGAGGGCTTTCCTGGGATGCTGTGAATAATACACACATATTTTGAAATATGGAAAGTGCCTCTGCCATGCTGGTGCAGTTAAGCAGTGCAGCAAAACAAAAGGTTGCATAGTCCTTGAGGCCTTTGTCCTTTGTTTTTTTGGCAAAAGCATTGGAGACTGCCTTCAAAATATGCGCCGAACACAGGTGAAGGATGGTGAAAGCCTGAAGCTCTGTCTTGCTCAGTTGATTTTTGATTGCAGTGTGGGCTCTAATTAAATAGGTGGGAACACTCTCCTTGTTAAATGAGAGTAGCACACTATTAATTAGAGCCCAACTATAATCAGTTTCAATCTGCCTGACTCTGTGGGATGTACATTTCGAAATTCTTCTCACCATTTCCATCAACCAAAAAGAAATGGTTGGGATGGAGTGCTCATTTGATATTAGCTCCGAGATGGGGAGAGGTGGTCTATCCTTTCCGCTTCCTGGCAAGACAATAGCATAATAGAGCACTCTTTTTGGTTGATTGGGAATTTTGGCTACTACCCCACCAGTAGCATCTACATGAAGTGTTACTGGACCTTTTCGTAGGTGCTCCACTAGAATTCGCAGACCAGTTTCACTGTACAAATGTACTCCAAAAGGGTCCACCTGCAGGTGCTGGATGTAACCCCCTTTTGTGATCTTGGTACTAATACCAAACTCCCTCATGATGTTTTGAGTTAACATCAGCTCCAGCATGACATCATCATGGAATCTTGTAGCTTTTCTCACTTCGGATGAGATCTTCTTTAATACATCTTTTGTGAGACTCCTGGTGATATTTCCAGCTATGAGCTCTAATTTTGGAGTTTCGCCAAGCAGCTCATAGTGTAGGTTACTCACTCCCTTTTCAATCGACCTGGCTATTTGTCCCCTTCTTTTGTACCTCGCTTGCCGAAATCTCCGTTCCTTATTTTTGTGGGTAACCTCTCCGTACCGGACCACTTTGATGTTTACTTCTTTTTGTGCGGTTTGAGGTCTTTCCTTGGCTGAGAACATGTACTGTGCTTTACATGATTTAAATGTACACACAGCACAAGCACGGAAGAAGGGTGAGAAGGTTTTTCGGCTATGTGGTAGCTTGACATGCTGATGCTGATTTGAATGCAAGCGTGCAGCAAGGGTTTGTTTTTACAAACTGTTTGTACAGTACCTGCGTCCATGGTGTCCTCAGTCTAGTTTTTGCTGACACTGGCATAATTTTTTTCCAGTCCTGATTTTTTATTGTAATGTTGAAAACTTTTGGACCAGGTTGTGTAGCTCTAAGCGCCTCCTCTTCCTCATCATCATCAATATCATCATCATCATCAGGCTTTTCCTTCTCCCCCTCGTCTTCCTCACCTTCATCATTATCATCATCAGGCGTTTCTTTCTCTTCCTCCTCTTCTTCATCATTATCATCATCAGACTTCTCTTTCTCCCCCTCCTCTTCCTCATAATCATCATCGTCATCATAAACATCATCATCAGGCGTTTCTTTCTCTTCCTCCTCTTCTTCATCATTATCATCATCAGACTTTTCTTTCTCCCCCTCCTCTTCCTCATCATTGTCATCATCAGACTTTTCTTTGTCTTCCTCCTCTTCCTCATCATTATCATCATCAGGCGTTTCTTTCTCTTCCTCCTCTTCTTCATCATTATCATCATCAGACTTCTCTTTCTCCCCCTCCTCTTCCTCATAATCATCATCGTCATCATAAACATCATCATCAGGCGTTTCTTTCTCTTCCTCCTCTTCTTCATCATTATCATCATCAGACTTTTCTTTCTCCCCCTCCTCTTCCTCATCATTGTCATCATCAGACTTTTCTTTGTCTTCCTCCTCTTCCTCATCATTATCATCATCAGACTTTTCTTTGTCTTCCTCCTCTTCCTCATCATTATCATCATCAGACTTTTCTTTCTCCCCCTCCTCTTCCTCATCATTATCATCATCAGACTTTTCTTTGTCTTCCTCTTCCTCATCATTATCATCATCAGACTTTTCTTTGTCTTCCTCTTCCTCATCATTATCATCATCAGACTTTTCTTTCTCCCCCTCCTCTTCCTCATCATTATCATCATCAGACTTTTCTTTGTCTTCCTCTTCCTCATCATTATCATCATCAGACTTTTCTTTGTCTTCCTCTTCCTCATCATTATCATCATCAGACTTTTCTTTGTCTTCATCCTCTTCCTCATCATTATCATCATCAGACTTTTCTTTGTCTTCCTCCTCTTCCTCATCATTATCATCATCAGGCGTTTCTTTGTCTCCCTCCTCTTCCTTGTCTTCCTCATTATCGTCATCAATGACATGATCAGGATTTTCCTTCTCTTCCTCTTCTTCCTCGTCATGATCAAGAACTAGATCAAAAAAGTCTTCAGTGGGATTTTCTTTCTCTCCCTCATCCTCCTTGTCTTCCTCATTATCGTCATCAATGTCATCAGACTTTTCTTTCTCTCCCTCCTCCTCTTCCTCTTCCTCATCATCACCACCAGTGGGCTTTTCTTTCTCTTCAATCCTTTCTCTCTCATATTTATTAAATACCCTTTCTCTAATCTCTCTCCTGTTGTCATTCCATATGACTTTTAACCATTTACAATTTTTTGGTGAATCGTTGTTGAAAAGGTGGAGAGCTAAAGCAATCCATGTTTCTGGATTTTTTGTTTTTTGTCTTTCTCCAAAGCCATTATCAAGAAAGGCCCGAATAATTACATCAATCCCACCAGCTTCGTCCCAGAGAGATGTAATTGGTTTCTTTCTTCCCATGATCTGTATGTAGCAGAGCGAGCAAGGACTTTACCTTTAAATATAAATAATGTAAGACAACGCCACCTTGAAGTTTATATCAAGGAAAATAATAAATGTAGTTTCTATAAACTGGGTTCCCCATATGCACATGTTCAAAACAATGAGACCCGAGACATGATTTTTCCCCCAAACACATGGAAGTTTATTTTACTAAATGACAGGAAATATAAATACATGTTTTCATAATGCAATAAGACATTTCATTAAGCTCCTAATTAAAAGCACTTAACTTAAAATACTACTATCAAGGCCAAAGTACACTGTATTTAGCATTACAACCTACTTAAACAGAGTCAATTGCCAGTGGGTGACTGATAACCATCAATAGGGGAAGTTAGCATAAAGGCTAAAACTATATAAATAGGCCACACTATGCCCACCTAAGCCTAGAAGCACACACACACACACAGCAAAGAGCATGCAGAGATAAAGAGCGCCACCGTGAAAAGGGTGCACGCATTCACTACAATAAATCAAACCTCCAGGACTGTGGGCTACTGTGAGACCTATCGTGAACCCCTATCGGCTGCACCACTTGGCTTCTGGACTCTGGATGTATGGCATGTAAAGGGCTCAGTTAGTATTTGGGGAAAGAACAAAAGGACAAAACATTTATTAACAAACAATAAGAAATAGCTCAATAAACCAAGATCAACAATAATAAAACAGCCTAAACAAAACAGCAGTGGCGTTCTAAAGGAGGGAGAATATAAACACCTATTAGTACACTGTCAATTAACCACATGATCAATACAAGTTCTTAGTGTAGTGTACCTGAAGTTGCAGTGTTTTGTCCTAGCCCACTTGCCACATGAACTCATCACCTCATAGGCACATGAACTCCTGAACATAATAAAATGGTGTTACAGTAGCAGTCAACATCATGATTAAACATTAAGTACTGTACATGTCACTTGTTACTCACCCTGGCAGAGCAAAGAATAAAACATAAACATGAGACCAAGGTCGCAAGACCAACAGTTAGCACCACCAAGCAGTGGTTTGTTGGACTGCAAGGCATTTAAATGCTCCCACTGATTCCCAATGAGGAAGTGACTGTGCAGCTGTCCTATGGTGGCCTCTAAGGCTCATCTCTGACTGGCTACATTTACCCCCATTTTTCTTTTCATTGGCGTCCCGACAATGTACAGTACCAATTTAACACCACGGCCTAAACAAAGCCACAATGGACGAAGTGCTAACACCAGGCACCAGAGAATTTGTAATCCCACCCCCCATCGTCACTGGTAGTGGTAGGTGATGTGGATTTGAATGTCTACCGGCTGTCTCACGGGGAGACCTTCTTACAACCACTTCACTGGGAGGGGCTGGTGGATGCACCGGGGCAGGAGGACAGCTCACCACCACCGACGGGCCAGGGGAGGGGGTGTCACCGGCTGTGACATCTGGACGTGGCACCGGCGAGTCGGTAGGGTCTACCATGACGTAGAACTCACCGTATTCTGCATCACTGAGCCCATTGGACATTTGGTTCCCAATGGTTGGAGAAATAGAACTGATACATGGCACAGGCTTGATCACGGAGCTGTGTGGTGCAACTGTGTGAACACAACCACCTGGCTTAGGGGGCTGGACAACCTGATGGATGGTGGGGGCCCATGTGTCCTTTTGGAAGCTGCATCCTTTGCATCGCAGGCACCATCTTTTGATTGCCTGCCCCATGCCTGGCCAGTAAAACCTCTGCCTGATCATTTCAGTGGTCTTCTCTGTGCCCTGGTGACCATGTTTGTGGTGTAGCTGGTGGAACATCTCTTCCCTCACACCTTCCGGAAGCAAAAGCTGATAGACCTTCCCCCCTCCGTCTGGTCTTCTGTATACCCTGTGCAGCAGTCCGTCCTTCAGGGTGAGACGGTCCCACTGTGTCAGGAGGCCCCTGGTTTCGGAAGGAAGGCCTTGTCTCTCAGTACGCCCCGGCATCCTTTGTTCCTCCCAGAACTGCAACAGAGCACCTATCGAGGAATCAGCAGTTTGTAGGGCTGCCAGGTCAACATTTGACTGTTCTAGAGGGGCAGAATTGG
>NW_027665041.1:95000-109954 GCF_963921795.1 Nannobrachium achirus
AAATTAACTTTAAAGGTGAGATTACAATACACTACAGCACACAGTAAATCACACAAAAGTACAGTACAGTACAGTACAGTACAGTACAGTACAGTACAGAACAGTACAGTACAGCAGTGGTAACCAACCTTTTCAGGCCCAAGAACCCAAGAGCCCACTGTGTAGGCTACTATACTGTACTGTATATGCTGTATTGAGTACAACATACAGTACAGTTCAGTAGCCTACACACAGTAAAGCATACAGTACAGTACACTACACATAGTAAAAAAATAAAAGGTGTACATCATTTAGGACTTCCTAACAAATTATCTGAACCATTTTTTTTCTTTTTCAAAGTCATGTGACCATTTGTAGCAACTCATAACGTAATAACTGCTCATAACGTAATAACTGCTCATAATGTAATAATTTAAATGTAATAAAAACTCATAACGTAATAATGAGCTCATAATGTAATAAAAAACATAGCGCATAACGTAATAACAGATTTTTCCATAATGTAATAATCTAATAATGTGTTACGTTATGAACGAACCCATGGCAGCTCATAACGTAATAAAAGTTCATAATGTAATAATTGCCATATTGCCCATAGTATTTCTCAACCTTTTCAGGTGGGGACCCCCAAAAGAATCACATTTGAACTGGGGACCCCCCACCCTGAGATACACTTGGAATAGTAGGAGTTCATTGAGGTATAACATTTAGTGTATTCAAATATTGTGAAAACAGCAGTTCTACAAGCTCACAACGCCTCACAAAAACAGCAGATCTATGAGCTTAGCGAGCAATGCGAGGCGTTGTGAGCTTGTAGATCTGCTGTTTACACCCCTTCCTTATATTTGATAATTTGACTGTTTCACGAGCTTTTTTAAGTGGTGCAACCACTTCACACAAAGGTATGTATGCATATGTCCGTCTATGTGTGTATGAGTACCAAAATGTATGAGCACCAAATGTATGTATGAGCACGAAAGTTTCACCACCAGGCGTCACTGCTGCACCACTTAGTTCAGACGGGTCTGATTTTTTTTTTTATCTTTAGTCTCTTTTTTGAGGTATAATCAGGTCTTGAAAGTCCTCAATAAATGGTCACTTCACTGTCTCCTGGGACCCCAAAACATATTTGGGGATCCCCCCTGGGAGTCCCGACCCACAGGTTGAGAACCCCTGGTGTAGGCTGCCATGTAAAGTGAGATATTGCTTAATGTTCATTATCATTCATTATTGCCTGCCCTAATGTCCCTAACCCTAATCCAGTATACCAGTGGTTCCCAAACTTTGTCAGGTACCGATTTTCATTTCAAAAGAACCCTATTTAATGGTCTGAGTAGACAAATGGGTCCATTTGGTTCCCCGGACCCCACTTCACTACTTCACTACATTATACCACATATCCAGATTCATCAATTGTATCCTGTGATGGAAATAAATATTGGATGCATAATTTGGTAAGTACAACTTCACTTGTTTTATGTAAAGAAGGAATGCATGCTAAACAGAAAATAGGTAAAATAGGTAATTAGATGGCAGTCCCTCTATTGGATGAACACAGATTATCAATCAAGTGATACAATACACATAGGTCACAGTGAAAAAGTCAATTTCTTAGATTTCAAAAATTAGAGAGTAGACTTTGAGGAAAAATTTCAAAATAAAAGGTGTGCGTCATGTAGGACTTCCTAACAAATTATCTGAACCATGATTTTGTTGAAAAAGTCATGTGACCAAAAGGTTATTCAATTTCTTAGATTTCAAAAAATCGTCAAAAATACACTTTGAGGGAAAATTTCAAAATAAAATTTGTGCCTCATGGAGGACGTCCTAACACATTATCTGAACCATGATTTTGTTGAAAAAGTCATGTGACCAAAAAGTTATTCAATTTCTTAGATTTCAAAAAATCGTCAAAAATACACTTTGAGGAAAAATTTCAAAATAAAAGGTGTGCGTCATGTAGGACTTCCTAACAAATTATCTGAACCATGATTTTGTTGAAAAAGTCATGTGACCAAAAAGTTATTCAATTTCTTAGATTTCAAAACATTTTAGAGAGTAGACTTTGAGGAAAAATTTCAAAATAAAAGGTGTGCATCATGTAGGGTCAGGGGATCTTAGTATATTGAGATGATCAATTTTAATCCAAAAGGGAAAAATCCCTTTTTGTGATTTCTGTCCTCCCAAACGGATTCAAAACAATCACATTTTAGCCCCTTTTTCAAGTTTTGGTACAGAATTTAAAAATTGTGAAAACGCAAATCAGAAAAACAAAAAAACAGTGGGGGGATCTTAGTATAATTGGGGTATTCAATTTGAATCAAATAAACAAAAATTAGCTATTTTTCCAATTTTCGTTAGTAATTTAAAAATTATGAAAACGCAAATCAGAAAATCACAAAAACAGCCAGGTTTACTTAGTATAATTGGGATATTCAATTTGAATAAAGAAAAACAGAAAATTGGCTATTTTTTCAATTTTCGTTCAGAATTTAAAAATTGAGAAAACGCAAATAAGAAAATCACAAAAACCAGTGGGGGGATCTTAGTATAATTGGGGTATTCAATTTGAATCAAATAAATGAAAAATTAGCTATTTTTCCAATTTTCGTTCAGAATTTGGAAATTGTGAAAACGCAATTAAGAAAATCACAAAAATAGCCAGGTTGACTTAGTATAATTGTGGTATTCAATTTGAATCCAAAAAAACTGAAATTGGCTATTTTTTTAATTTTGTATTCAGAATTGAGAAATCGAGAAAACACGAAAATAGGCCCATTATTCAATTTTCTAGTCAAGGAAAAAAATCATCATCATCAATGTCACGTGACCACGTCACAGATCACATGGTCTACGACTTCAAAATAAAGGCTATCTAGCTCTAACATCCAAGCAATAGAATCAACAGGCAGGCAGTAGAGGTGGGATTTATGGCTCTGTGAAGTGAGCCAGCGCCATGGATCTGGCTCACTTAAAAGAGCCGTTAAAAGATTGGCTCATTTAGCTCATTTGGTTCAGTGTATATTTATATATTTTTAAAATAATTAATTGAAAAAATGCACCACATTCCTCTGCTGACAGTTGAGAGCACAATCTGGTTTACCCCTTTCATAAAACGTGTGTGTAAATTAAGCTACCTTGACTTATGTTATTCATGCAATACCTCAAAAAACCAAGCAGGCAACAATGAACCCCCCCCCCCCCCCAGCAGTAGGGAATGATGCAATTCCCTACTGTGCGAACCAGATCCCATCGTTCACTTCAAAGAGCTATTCAAAAGATTCGATTCGATCGCGAACATCCCACCACTAGCAGGCAGGCAGGCAGGCAGGCAGGCAGGCAGGCAAACAGACAGACAGATGCTTCTAACATTGACATACATATATTATACTGCAATTTGGCAAGTTGCGGTTGGTTGTTTAAGTTGGACTGGTTAAACTGACACAATATGTCCATATGGGCGGGCATTCCCAGATATGGGCTTAATATTGATGGGTATAAAAGGGATTCTATTGTATGGGCATTCACAGATATGGGCTTAATATAAAAGGGATCAGATGTAGAGGTCATCTCCATATACTGTATGGAGATCTAGGTGATGATCCAGTTTTCTCCATGAATGGATATCCAGGATTTGATCTTTCATGAGGTGATGTCACGACAATGTGATGTCACAATGTCAACAGACAGGTCAACAGCTATTGTATGGGCAAACTCAATATGGGCTAATATTGATGGGCATAAAGGGATGTTATTAGTGTGGTTGCCTTAAAAATGCATCATCTGGGAATCAGATGTAGAGGTCAGCTCTATGTATGGAGATCTAGGTGATGATCCAGTCGTCTCCATGTATGGAAATCCAGGGTTTGATCTTTGATGAGGTGATGTCACAACAAATGTGATGTCACAATGTCAACAAACAGCAGATATAGACATTGTGGCGTTACTCACGGACAAGATACATAGGTTAAGATCTGTGGATTTTCATTGTAATAAATACTAGTAAGACACCTCAATTCGCCCAATTCTTGGCCAGTTATTCATTATGTGAAAGTCCTATGATGTCTATGACATCTGACATCATACCCTTTTATGCCCATACATGGAGATCCCTGTCTGTAGAACCAGCCACACATGGGCTGTCTTGGCCATATATGGATTCTGTTAGTGTGGCATGTGGCCGATGTGTCCTCCATATATGGACATTCCCATATGAATTTCTGTTAGATATGGGCATAAAAGGGATTCTGTTAGTGTGACATCAGTGACGTCAGCGCTTGATGTCAGAGCGGAAAACCCATTCTGTTCCCCTGATGTTACAGTGACGTCAGAGTATGATGTCAGAGTGACAAACCCATAGAACTAGGGCTGTCACAATTATTACATAATAATCGTCTAATCGTGATTATTTGACATTATCGAAATTATTTTGTCATAATCGTCATAATCGTGAATGTTGAAAAATGTCAATAATAGTGGAAATAGCAGATCTACAAGCTCACAACGCATCGCATCGCAACGCGTTGTGAGCTTGTAGATCGGCTATTTCCACTATCAATGTTATTTTTTAAGTAGTAAGTTGTCAAATATGTCAGTAATGTATGTGTATATTTAGGTTATGTGTCATATCTACCATATGCAACTTCAAAGCCTAAAAGCCAAACAGAAATGAATTATCAACGACAAATTAAATCGTTAATCGCCAATTATTTAAGTGACAATTAATCGTCATGTAAAATGTCATATCGTGACAGCCCTACATAGAACCACAGTGTCAGGCCCCACCAAGCACGCCGTCTAAAAGTGGTCTAATAGTGGTATAGATTTGAACGTTTTTTAGTTGTCTAAACTTCGACTAGATGACTAATAGACTTCTAATAGTCGTCTAAATGTAGACGGTCTATATTTAGACGACTATTAGAAGTCTATTAGTCGTCTAGTCTAAGTTTAGACAACTAAAAATCTATACCACTATTAGACCACTTTTAGACGGCGTGCTTAGTGGGGCGTTATAGACAGAGATACATACTGTACATACGGACAAGCTGTGACTGTTCACATACTAATCTGCGACCTCGCAATTATTATTAATAATAATAATAATAATAATAATAATAATAATGATTCTTAGTGTGGTCAATAGGCACTCTGTGCTGTTTTATACATTTAACTCAGAGAGAATATAAATGGAACCAAATAAACCTTTCATGGGTCGATTTGGTTCTGCACTCTCTCTCAACTCTCTCTCTCAACTCAAATCAACACTCAGGTTTTTACTATGTAGTAGTGTCATGGGTACTATTATTCAGTTTATTATTATTTACTGCCTTACCATATGCTCATACGTAGGTGTAGAATCTATTTCTGATGTCTTAGGCCAGTCTTAGGGCTGATTCATACTCCACTTTTAGGGCCAAATTTAGTTTGAGGAGTCACAAAATCTTGGTGGCACCGAACAGCTAAATTGATGACGGTACATGCCCCCCGATCCTCTGAATGACGCCATATTGTAGTTTAGACAGAGCCGAACTGAAATAAATTCGGCTCTAAAGTGGAGTATGCATGGGCCCTTAGGCTTTTATGCTATAGGCTAGGTCAGGTCAAGGTCCCTCTCCCTCTCTGCCAACAATGGCACAGGGGAACCCACTGGCACACTGGCAGAAGTGTGAGAGAGAGGATTTTCTTTTAAAACAAATATATATATTTTTGAAGCGGTGGAAACCGCTTCCAATGAATGGCTTTGTGTGTATCACGCCCATATATGGTCATTTCAGTCCAGAATGAACAGGTTTTTTCAAAAACAGAATGTCCGTTACCTCCAATGAATCTGTGTACCACGCCCATATATGGTCATTTCAGTCCAGAATGAACAGGGTTTTTCAAAAACACAATGTCCGTTACCTTATGTCCATATATGGTCACTCCAGGCCAGAATGAACAGGTTTTTCCTGTCCCGTACGTGTAAAATATCAGTCCAGAATGAATAGGCTTTTTCAAATATGCAATAGGTCTCACTTATTGCATAGGTCTCACCTATTGCATTGGATTGGTGAAGCTTCACATGACAATTCAACCCTATAGGTAATAGCATGGTTTATACTAAATAATTATTAACTTTGCTATAGTCAGCATGGAGAGGAACATGTACAATTTGATCGTCTCATCAAATGACTTGGTTTCATGTGCTATTGGAGGTTTTATCTGTCCACCGCTTCACTTCGAACCGAGGTTCGTCTTGTTTAAACATGGTCAATCAAACGAGGTTAGCTAATTTACAGTAAACTACATCCTGCACATAATTCTACATCCATTAAAACTCTTTGATGGGGGAGGGAGTCGCGGAGATTGTTGGGTTATTGTCTAATCGTTAGAACAATGTCCTGCCAATCAAAATGTGTCAATATATTTGATGGCGTCATTAACATTTATTTTGACATGGCACACTGACAATCTAGAAAATCAAAACATAATTTCATAAAGGTTGCTGACCCAAGGTTGCACGCACTGTAAATGCACGCATGAAATAAAAAAACATTTGAACCGATCAGTAGGCTACAGTACAGAGCTGTATCTGGACACTGCTCATCTCCATAGTATGTCCCTACTGGCTGGGTCCACTACTTCATTCTTCCTACACTTGTGCAGGGAGACATGGTGACATTAACTAGTCACCTTCTCTCTCATGAAACACATGATGAGGTACTGTGAGGTACTTGATATCTAACCCAGTACCTCCTGAAGATGCCTGTGCATTGTATTGTGCTCCTTGTCTGTTGGCACCATGTTGGAATCTGGAACACTGTCACTGTTCCCCAGCAGACTACCATAAAGATGCTGTAATGCGCATGATGACACTGTGTACTGAACTTATGGGTGAGTGGACTGACACTTTGTCCTTCACCCAAATGAGATGTCACCATAGAGAGCAAGAACAATAAGTAGAGGCTGGTATGCATAATGTACACAAGTGGAGACTACATTTAGTCATAGCGAGGCAGACATCACCATAAAATAAAGTTGTTTAAATTTGTTGTTCTCCCAGAGGTCAAATCTAACCTTGACCTGAACTTTAAGGCGCGATTGACCTGATATGAAAAGTAAAAAAGAAAAAGAAAAAAGAAAAGTGTCCAAATCTGAGGCCATGGTTCTCAGCAGGGAACTGATAGATTGCACACTCCAGGTAGGGAGACTTTACCCCAGGTGAAGGAGTTTAGATATCTTCGGGTCCTGTTCATGAATGAGAGACAGCGGAAAAAGGAGCTTCGGAGCAGCAGGAGCTGGCGGTCTCGGAATCACAGTGTTGTGAAGAAGAGAGAGTTGAGCTAGATTGCAAAGCTCTCAGTCTACCGAGCAATCTTTTGTTCCTACTCTCACCTATGGTCATGGAGTGTGGGTCATGACTGAAAGTAACTCTTTTTATGCATTTGATGTACTGATGTTGATGTAATGACCTTGCTTATTGTAAGTCGCGTCTGTAGTACAGAGAGATGCCTCCTGAGCATGTCCCTATAGGGTGGTCTGGGGGCCAAAGACCAGATGGAGGGATTACATGGAGAGAACACTGGCCTGGGAACTCCTGGGGACCCCGGGGGAGGTGGATAAAAACACCCATAAACGTTGTACATTTGTTGGAAGTACAAAAACACATCAGCAACAAAACAAAAAGTACGGGTTGATTTAATTAAATACTGCCAATATGAACAAACTTTGAGTGCTTTGTGACAAGATGAAGGCCAGATGTAGGGCATGCTTCGGGACGTGTTTGTCCATGTTTCGTCCCAATGCCAAATGTTGGAGCTTCGCTCAAAAACTAAGCTATGCTTTTATTAATGTAGACTGAGAGGCTGTAAACAATATTTTCTGACATCAACAGTGTCCCTGGATATAGACCCCAGGAAGTCTTTATAACTAGTGCTTATTGTAGTTCCAGCATTTTAAAGTTAAATACAGAGTCTACAATAGAGATGAGCAGTGTTTTGGATATATTTCATGCATGCATTCAGCTGAGGTATTACTGAATGCCAAATATAACATCTAAATATATGTATGAGCATAGGGTAAAGTAATACATAATAATAAACTGAATTATATCACCCATGAAACTACACAGTAAAAACCTGAGTGTTGATTTAACCCGAGAGTATAAATGGAACCAAATGGACCCATAAGGGTTCCTTTGTTTCAATTCATACTCTCTCAAGAGTTATTAATGGATAAATTAACAGGATGATTTGACTCCGTACAGACTGACTGCACTAATAACCAGTAAGACGGGAGATAAGCGACCGTCAGGTCGCAGCGTGATGGGGTGTCCGCGTAGCCTTGGCGGACAAATAGGTACCGGGCCCGGCTCTCCCGGACGCTCCTAGCCCACTGGGGGCATCACCACTTTTGCATCCGTTCTGGAGCACGAGGAGTGGGTGGTCCCCGGGAATTCCCTGTGAGCAGCCCCGTTGGGGTGGTCATTTGGTCATTTTTGCACATTTGGTCATTTTTTACACTTGGGGTCCCCCATGGAGCTCCGGGGGTCCTTGGAAGTTGTAGTTTGGCAGGTAAGGAGTGTGTGTGCAAAATTTGGCATGGATGGGGGCAACGGTTGTGGAGATATGAGCAGGGCAAAAGTGTGACTGACTCACTGACTCACTCAGGGACGGACAGCCGGTGGAGGTTTTGGTAGTAAATGCGACCTGACGGTCGCAATCATTAATATTATTAATACTTATATTTATTAAAGTGTATGTCATTGGCATCACGCTATAACTCTGTATGTCAATGTTCTAAGTGTCTGTCTGCCTGCCTGCCTGCCTGCCTGCCTGCCTGCCTGCCTGCCTGCCTGCCTGCCTGCCTACCAGAGCTAGACTAGCTTTTATTTTGAAGTTGCAGACCATGTGATTTGTGACGTGGTCATGTGACATCGATGATGATGTTTTTTTTTCCTTGACTAGAAAATTGGATAATGGGCCTATTTTCCAGATTTTTTTGTGCACAAATACATTTAAAAAATTGGTCAATTTTTGGCTGTTTTTGTGATTTTTTTATTTACGTTTTCACATTTTTTTAATTCTGAACGAAAATTGAAAAAATAGCCAATTTTCAGTTTTTTCTTATTCAAATTGAATATCCCAATTATACTAAGTCAACGGTCAGGGGATCTTAGTATAATTGAGATGTTCAATTTTAATCCAAAAGGGAAAAATCCCTTTTTGTGATTTCTGTCCTCCTAAACGGATTCAAAACAATCACATTTTAGCCCCTTTTTCAAGTTTTGGTTCAGAATTTAAAAATTGTGAAAATGCAAATCAGAAAAACACAAAAATGGCCAGTTGACTTAGTATAATTGGGATATTCAATTTGAATAAAAAAATACAGAAAATTGGCTATTTTTTCAATTTTCGTTCAGAATTAAAAAATTGAGAAAACCCAAATAAGAAAATCACAAAAACCAGTGGGGGGATCTTAGTATAATTGGGGTATTCAATTTGAATCAAATAAACCAAAATTAGCTATTTTTCCAATTTTCGTTAGTAATTTAAAAATTGTGAAAACGCAAATCAGAAAATCACAAAAACGGCCAGGTTGACTTAGTATAATTGGGATATTCAATTTGAATAAGAAAAAACAGAAAATTGGCTATTTTTCCAATTTTCGTTCAGAATTTAAAAATTGTGAAAACGTAAATAAAAAAATCACAAAAACGGCCAAAAATTGACCAATTTTTTAAATGTATTTGTGCACAAAAAAATCTGGAAAATAGGCCCATTATCCAATTTTCTAGTCAAGGAAAAAAAATCATCATCATCGATGTCACATGACCACGTCACAAATCACATGGTCTGCAACTTCAAAATAAAAGCTAGTCTAGCTCTGGTCTAACATCCAAGCAATAGGATCAACAGGCATGCAGGCAGGCAGGCAGGCAGGCAGACAGACAGACAGACAGACAGACAGACAGACAGACAGACAGACAGACACTTAGAACATTGACATACAGAGTTATAGCGTGATGCCAATGACATACACTTTAATAAATATAAGTATTAATAATATTAATGATTGCGACCGTCAGGTCGCATTTACTACCAAAACCTCCACCGGCTGTCCGTCCCTGAGTGAGTCAGTGAGTCAGTCACACTTTTGCCCTGCTCATATCTCCACAACCGTTGCCCCCATCCATGCCAAATTTTGCACACACACTCCTTACCTGCCAAACTACAACTTCCAAGGACCCCCGGAGCTCCAGGGACCCCCAGCTCCCTGGGGGACCCCCAAGTGTAAAAAATGACCAAATGTGCAAAAATGACCAAATGACCACCCCAACGTGGCTGCTCACAGGGAATTCCCGGGGACCACCCACTCCTCGTGCTCCAGAACGGATGCAAAAGTGGTGACGCCCCCAGTGGAGGACCCCCTCCACTGCAGCTCACATAAAATGCCGTCACTCGGGCTAGGAGCGTCCGGGAGAGCCGGGCCCGGTACCTATTTGTCCGCCAAGGCTACGCGGACACCCCATCACGCTGCGACCTGACGGTCGCTTATCTCCCGATTAGGGAATCTTACTGGTTATTAGTGCAGTCAGTCTGTACGGAGTCAAATCATCCTGTTAATTTATCCATTAATAACTCTTGAGAGAGTATGAATTGAAACAAATGAACCCTTATGGGTCCATTTGGTTCCATTTATACTCTCTCGGGTTAAATCAACACTCAGGTTTTTACTGTGTAGTTTCATGGGTGATATAATTCAGTTTATTATTATGTATTACTTTACCCTATGCTCATACATATATTTAGATGTTATATTTGGCATTCAGTAATACCTCAGCTGAATGCATGCATGAAATATATCCAAAACACTGCTCATCTCTATTGTAGACTCTGTATTTAACTTCAAAATGGGGGAACTACAATAAGCACTAGTTATAAAGACTTCCTGGGGTCTATATCCAGGGACACTGTTGATGTCAGAAAATATTGTTTACAGCCTCTCAGTCTACATTAATAAAAGCATAGCTTAGTTTTTGAGCGAAGCTCCAACATTTGGCATTGGGACGAAACATGGACAAACACGTCCCGAAGCATGCCCTACATCTGGCCTTCATCTTGTCACAAAGCACTCAAAGTTTGTTCATATTGGCAGTGCTTAATGAAATCAACCCGTATTTTTTTTTTGTTTTGTTGCTGATGTGTTTTGTACTTCCAATAAATGTACAACGTTTATGGGTGTTTTTATCCACCTCCCCCGGGGTCCCCAGGAGTTCCCAGGCCAGTGTTCTCTCCATGTAATCCCTCCATCTGGTCTTTGGCCCCCAGACCACCCTATAGGGACATGCTCAGGAGGCATCTCTCTGTACTACAGACGCGACTTACAATAAGCAAGGTCATTACATCAACATCAGTACATCAAATGCATAAAAAGAGTTACTTTCAGTCATGACCCACACTCCATGACCATAGGTGAGAGTAGGAACAAAAGATTGCTCTGTAGACTGAGAGCTTTGCAATCTAGCTCAACTCTCTCTTCTTCACAACAGTGCGATTCCGAGACCGCCAGCTCCTGCTGCTCCGAAGCTCCTTTTTCCGCTGTCTCTCATTCATGAACAGGACCCGAAGATATCTAAACTCCTTCACCTGGGGTAAAGTCTCCCTACCTGGAGTGTGCAATCTATCAGTTCCCTGCTGAGAACCATGGCCTCAGATTTGGACACTTTTCTTTTTTCTTTTTCTTTTTTACTTTTCATATCAGGTCAATCGCGCATTAAAGTTCAGGTCAAGGTTAGATTTGACCTCTGGGAGAACAACAAATTTAAACAACTTTATTTATGGTGATTTCTGCCTCGCTATGACTAAATGTATTCTCCACTTGTGTACATTATGCACACCAGCCTCTACTTATTGTTCTTGCTCTCTATGGTGACATCTCATTTGGGTGAAGGACAAAGTGTCAGTCCACTCACCCATAAGTTCAGTACACAGTGTCATCATGCGCATTACAGCATCTTTATGGTAGTCTGCTGGGGAACAGTGACAGTGTGTTCCATTCCAACATGGTGCCAACAGACAAGGAGCACAATACAATGCACAGGCATCTTCAGGAGGTACTGGTTAGATATCAAGTACCTCACAGTACCTCATCATGTGTTTCATGAGAGAGAAGGTGACAAGTTAATGTCACCATGTCTCCCTGCACAAGTGTAGGAAGAATGAAGTAGTGGACCCAGCCAGTAGGGACATACTATGGAGATGAGCAGTGTCCAGATACAGCTCTGTACTGTAGCCTACTGATCGGTTCAAATGTTTTTGAGCGGTGGTCACACCGTCTCCATAGCGTGGCCGTGTGTGTATCCGTCCGTGTGTGTGTGTGTGTCTGTCTGTCTGTCTGTCTGTCTGTCTGTCTGTCTGTAGCCTGAAGTACCTTTTTTGACCACACATGTTAAGGGAGGGGCGCTGTTGTTCAGGCCACTGAGGCCAGGCACACTCACACACATTCACATTCACACTCACATTCACGCCCGCACACACACACACACACACACACACACACACACACACACACACGCAGCCTCCACCGCTCAGTTCACACGAGTGTGATTTTTTATTTCATGCGTGCATTTACAGTGCGTGCAACCTTGGGTCAGCAACCTTTATGAAATTATGTTTTTATTTTCTAGATTGTCAGTGTGCCATGTCAAAATAAATGTTAATGACGCCATCAAATATATGACACATTTTGATTGGCAGGACATTGTTATAACGATTAGACAATAACCCAACAATCTCCGCGACTCCCTCCCCCATCAAAGAGTTTTAATGGATGTAGAATTATGTGCAGGATGTAGTTTACTGTAAATTAGCTAACCTCGTTTGATTGACCATGTTTAAAAAATATATATATTTGTTTTAAAAGAAAATCCTCTCTCTCACACTTCTGCCAGTGTGCCAGTGGGTTCCCCTGTGCCATTGTTGGCAGAGAGGGACCTTGACCTGACCTAGCCTATAGCATAAAAGCCTAAGGGCCCATGCGTACTCCACTTTAGAGCCGAATTTATTTCAGTTCGGCTCTGTCTAAACTACAATATGGCGTCATTCAGAGGATCGGGGGGCATGTACCGTCATCAATTTAGCTGTTCGGTGCCACCAAGATTTTGTGACTCCTCAAACTAAATTTGGCCCTAAAAGTGGAGTATGAATCAGCCCTAAGACTGGCCTAAGACATCAGAAATAGATTCTACACCTACGTATGAGCATATGGTAAGGCAGTAAATAATAATAAACTGAACAATAGTACCCATGACACTACTACATAGTAAAAACCTGAGTGTTGATTTGAGTTGAGAGAGAGAGTTGAGAGAGAGTGCAGAACCAAATCGACCCATGAAAGGTTTATTTGGTTCCATTTATATTCTCTCTGAGTTAAATGTATAAAACAGCACAGAGTGCCTATTGACCACACTAAGAATCATTATTATTATTATTATTATTACCCATAATAATTGCGAGGTCGCAGATTAGTATGTGAACAGTCACAGCTTGTCCGTATGTATAGTATGTATCTCTGTCTATAACGCCCCACTAAGCACGCCGTCTAAAAGTGGTCTAATAGTGGTATAGATTTGAAAGTTTTTTAGTTGTCTAAACTTAGACTAGACGACTAATAGACTTCTAATAGTCGTCTAAATATAGACCGTCTACATTTAGACGACTATTAGAAGTCTATTAGTCATCTAGTCGAAGTTTAGACAACTAAAAAACGTTCAAATCTATACCACTATTAGACCACTTTTAGACGGCGTGCTTAGTGGGGCCTGACACTGTGGTTCTATGTAGGGCTGTCACGATATGACATTTTACATGACGATTAATTGTCACTTAAATAATTGGCGATTAACGATTTAATTTGTCGTTGATAATTCATTTCTGTTTGGCTTTTAGGCTTTGAAGTTGCATATGGTAGATATGACACATAACCTAAATATACAAATACATTACTGACATATTTGACAACTTACTACTTAAAAAATAACATTGATAGTGGAAATAGCCGATCTACAAGCTCACAACGCGTCGCGATGCGATGCGTTGTGAGCTTGTAGATCTGCTATTTCCACTATTATTGACATTTTTCAACATTCACGATTATGACGATTATGACAAAATAATTTCGATAATGTCAAATAATCACGATTAGACGATTATTATGTAATAATTGTGACAGCCCTAGTTCTATGGGTTTGTCACTCTGACATCATACTCTGACGTCACTGTAACATCAGGGGAACAGAATGGGTTTTCCGCTCTGACATCAAGCGCTGACGTCACTGATGTCACACTAACAGAATCCCTTTTATGCCCATATCTAACAGAAATTCATATGGGAATGCCCATATATGGAGGACACATCGGCCACATGCCACACTAACAGAATCCATATATGGCCAAGACAGCCCATGTGTGGCTGGTTCTACAGACAGGGATCTCCATGTATGGGCATAAAAGGGTATGATGTCAGATGTCATAGACATCATAGGACTTTCACATAATGAATAACTGGCCAAGAATTGGGCGAATTGAGGTGTCTTACTAGTATTTATTACAATGAAAATCCACAGATCTTAACCTATGTATCTTGTCCGTGAGTAACGCCACAATGTCTATATCTGCTGTTTGTTGACATTGTGACATCACATTTGTTGTGACATCACCTCATCAAAGATCAAACCCTGGATTTCCATACATGGAGACGACTGGATCATCACCTAGATCTCCATACATAGAGCTGACCTCTACATCTGATTCCCAGATGATGCATTTTTAAGGCAACCACACTAATTACATCCCTTTATGCCCATCAATATTAGCCCATATTGAGTTTGCCCATACAATAGCTGTTGACCTGTCTGTTGACATTGTGACATCACATTGTCGTGACATCACCTCATGAAAGATCAAATCCTGGAT
>NW_027665040.1:0-17500 GCF_963921795.1 Nannobrachium achirus
CACCAGGCACATGGACATCAGAGGGGGCTTGAGCCCCTGCCCTTTTACCCTGTCTGTAAAAAGTGCCCCCTCTCTCCAGACCATGAATGCAGTTTTCACTATGGTGAAAGAAATGAAAATGCCCCTTCTTTCCATGTCATACCTGAAGGCAGCATTCAAGAGAATTGCCTTGTCCAAACTCTACTGAACTTGAATGCAGCATCTTATGTTGAAAGAATTGCCCTCTCTGGGTAGAAATCCATCATCCTGAAGTGTCTCTAGACCAGATCATTACAGGTGGCACTCACACATTTAACAGTAGGTTGGAACCTCTAGACCAGACCACTGCAGGTGGCACTCACACATTTAACAGTAGGATGGAACCTCTAGACCAGATCACTGCAGGTGGCACTCACACATTTAACAGTAGGATGGAACCTCTAGACCAGATCACTGCAGGTGGCACTCACACATTTAACAGTAGGATGGAACCTCTAGACCAGACCAGGTGGCACTCACACATTTAACAGTAGGATGGAACCTCTAGACCAGACCACTGCAGGTGGCACTCACACATTTAACAGTAGGATGGAACCTCTAGACCAGACCACTGCAGGTGGCACTCACACATTTAACAGTAGGATGGAACCTCTAGACCAGACCAGGTGGCACTCACACATTTAACAGTAGGATGGAACCTCTAGACCAGACCACTGCAGGTGGCACTCACACATTTAACAGTAGGATGGAACCTCTAGACCAGACCAGGTGGCACTCACACATTTAACAGTAGGATGGAACCTCTAGACCAGACCACTGCAGGTGGCACTCACACATTTAACAGTAGGATGGAACCTCTAGACCAGACCAGGTGGCACTCACACATTTAACAGTAGGATGGAACCTCTAGACCAGACCACTGCAGGTGGCACTCACACATTTAACAGTAGGATGGAACCTCTAGACCAGACCAGGTGGCACTCACACATTTAACAGTAGGATGGAACCTCTAGACCAGACCAGGTGGCACTCACACATTTAACAGTAGGATGGAACCTCTAGACCAGACCACTGCAGGTGGCACTCACACATTTAACAGTAGGATGGAACCTCTAGACCAGACCACTGCAGGTGGCACTCACACATTTAACAGTAGGATGGAACCTCTAGACCAGATCACTGCAGGTGGCACTCACACATTTAACAGTAGGTTGGAAGCTCAGCTCTGAGATGAGAGGCAACCGTTTTGGCTCAGGGCACCTCTATAAATGTGTTTTATTTCCCATCCACTGCTCCTATAGAGCATCTATAAATGTGTTTTATTTCCCATCCACTGCTCCTATAGAGCATCGCAAGTGGTTTACCGGTGCCACTTAAAATCTCCCATTCATGGGGCGTCCGGTGGCCTACTGGTCAAGGCGCATACCACATAGGCACCGCCACATAGGCATGGTTGCCGCGGCGTCGCCGGTTCGATTCCCGATCCGGACGACCTTTGCTGCATGTCACTCCCCATCTCTCTCTCTCCCGATTTCCTGTCAGTCTACTGTCCTATCAATAAAAGGCATAAAAGCCCCAAAAAATACATAAAAAAAAAAGAAAAAAAAAGATTTAAAATCTCCCATTCATTTCCCCCATAGACTTTTACAAAAATATTTATAACAATTATGTTAAGCCTCGAACCAAGCCATCCAGGGTGGCAGTGAATCATGACCATAAAACCTTTGATCCTATGTGAAAACATATTTTAACCCATTCAGGCCGGGAAAACATTTTGCTGTTTGGGAGGGGCTTACAGTACATGTACAGTATGTAGCAACATATTTGTTTTGTAGGCTAATTTCTGATTTAGCCCTATTCTATAGGTTAGGCCTAAATGGGTTAATATTGCATTATTTGATGTACTACTAATAACTACCCTTTGTTTAGCGATTTTCAAAATGTTCTTTTCATAGAAATAAAGGTTGTATGGTCATGATTCACTGCAATCCTCGATGGCTTGGTTTGAGGCTTAACATAATTGTTATAAATATTTTTGTAAAAGTCTATGAGGGAAATGAATGGGAGATTTTAAGTGGCACCAGTAAACCACTTCTGTTGCGATGCTCTATTGCGGCTGCATCTAGGCTGTTTAGAAAAGCCGGCGAGGAGCTAAACACAGGATTAAGAGGCGTTTAAAGAATCCAGGTCCACTCCAATCCATGCCTTTGACCGTGTATTCTTCACCACACAGAAAGTACAACAACTCCAAGGCATTAACGGTTATACTACCGTGGAGCTTACGGTGTTATGTTGCGTTAAGAAGGTTACGGTCAACAGAAATGTTACGCTCCCAGCCAGGCTCCATTCAGATTCTAATACTGTGTCCAGGTGAACACAGTGAGGAGTTATTAGCACATCTGTTGCAATCTAAAACATCTCATTGAAGATCCTAGCTGCCAAGTCATGCATGCTCAAGCCTAGAACATGCACCACGTGTGTGGAGATTGTGCTCGCTGTTCACAGCTTCCAAACAAAAACAATCTGCTTGAAATCCGTTCAGGCATTCATGAGATAGCAGCCATTATGTTTTCTTCAAATGTAAACAAACATGGCTGCCATGTTTGAAAGATGGGGTTGGTATGGGGGTTAAACATGCAATTTCGCGATCGCGATCATGCCTAGTACACTGTTGTACTAGTACATTCAGGAAACTCGGGGTTGGCACCATAAAGGTTAACTGTGCAGCGCCTCAGCTCTGGTGCCCAGCGTGCCCACCACCTCCTACCAGTGCTCTGCCCACTCTGCCCACTCTGTCAAACAAGACTAAGTGTGCAAACCTTCACGTCAATTATTAAATCAATGAGACTTTGCATAAGTCACTTTATGGCTCCTATACAGCATCCCTGCATGACATTGTTCATTTATGGCTCCTTACTTGTATGTCATGTTACGATGATGTGAAAATATGTAATTATTATTTCTCCCTCCTAAGACACGATTCATGTCACAAGAACAACTTGAGAGAATGCCTGTTGGCACAGATTGAAAATATCCACTTGAATTAGATATAGATAGATAGATACCTTTATTATCCCATAATAAATGGGGAAAATCAGTTGCCCAGAGGCAGCACAGCAGTATAAGGTTATTTACAAAGTTACAGAGAAGTAAGAAAAATAAAAGAAACAAGAACAGAGTACAGTAAAGTACAGTACAAAATTCCAGAGTCTCTAATCTCGTGGCAACGTTCACCAAAAATAGCCGATCTACAAGCTCACAACGTGTCACTTTGATGCGTTGTGAGCTTGTAGATCGAGCTATTTCTGATGAAGAGATTTGTTGTAGAGAGAAAAAGAGCGTGTTGAGGGTTACGTTTAAAATGGTTAAACTGAAGTGATGTTGATGAATTCCAAATATTATCATAGTCATTTCTTTGGCTGCAAGAACATAGTTTTACAATGTTAGTTGTTCACATTGTGCAAACTGTTTAGGAAAGTGTTTCATAGACTGGGACTGAGCCTGACCTTACACACATCTGTCAGTACACAATGCTGCCAGGAGAGGGCAGTGGTACTCCACAGATAGTTGATTCTGAAATCACCTTTTAGAAAATGATGACTTAAAAGCTGGGCGTTTTCTGAAAAGAACTTCAGTAAAACTTGAATTTCTCAGCATGGAAAATTATTTGTTCTAGCTTAAACCTTTGACCTTTGCTGAAAATAATTTGACTTAATGGTCATGTGGAAATCAATACAAATCAATGAAAAGGATGCGACAGACAGAGATTTGTGGAATTGTGTTTTTATAGAATAGTTTTTTTTCTGGTCTATTATAGTTTGTCATCGGGGCAAATGAAATGCTAATCATGCTCTGTGTGTGTGTGTGTGTGTGTGTGTGTGTGTGTGTGTGTGTGTGTGTGTGTGTGTGTAGTTGTGTCGCAGGTACCCTGGCTTCCTGCGGGTGGCGCTCTCTGACCCTCAGCCTGACCGGAGGTTCTTCAGACGCTGCTGGGTGACCTTTGAACCCACCGTCAACATCAAAGAGACCTGCTGGAACCTGCAGAACATCAGGGTAACACTTCTACACACTGCACCAAAACCAAGCATGTAGACTAGAGACACTCATACATGCTTTTGTTTCCAGTAGACTGGATTACTGTAACGGTCTGTTCACATGACTCTCCAGCAAAGCTCTTAGAAAACTCCAACTGATTCAGAATGAGTCCTGACAAAAACTAGAAAATATGACCATATTACACCAGTTTTATATGTTGCTACTTGTCTATAAATGTCTCTGTGGCTCAGGGGTTAAAGTTCTCAGTCCTGGGGACTGATTTCAGTCTTGAGAATTCCATAGGAGCTATTTCTGAGATCTGTGCAGTGCAGATCCGCAAAATAATAGACTATAACTAAAAAGCTGTTCTAATTTCAAGATATGAGTAACTATTTGCACTTGCCAGGCTAGCATAGAATATAACAGAACTTCAAAAGATACTTCTATAAAATGCAGCATGGATTGGAACCAGAACTTCAGGGAAACACCACAACTATTGGTGTGCGCTGTGCATGCCATGTGTCAAAAATCACATATTGGGACATAGTCTGTAAATAAATTTCAGTCTTTCATTTCTTTTGGCTTTAACTCATATGCTCTGGGCCCAGCTACATCCTAGACATGTTGAAGCCATATGAACCCACAAGAACCCTTGGGTCACCTGGGGCAGCATGGCCTGATTATTGTTCACACTGTTGGAACAAACAACACATGGTGAAGCAGCCTTTCACTACTATGCACCACACACCTGGAATAATATTCCACTGTACATCAGACAATGCCCAACCACAGCTGTTATTAACACCTTCTAAGCCTGGTCGTACTCCCTCGGACTTCCTACTGGGTCCCATCAGCCACACGTCTATTCCCGGACTTTTGATATAAATGATAATAATAAAAAAAAAAACATCGGAAATTCTTCTCTGTGTCTTTTTGGAGCTATCTGAAACGGTTAATATGCTCTCACAGTCATTTTCTGGTGCTGGGTGTGATACTCGTAATATCCAGCAAGCCACGCCGTTGACTCACATTCTGGATGGATGGCTGGCCAGGAGTGGCCATGAACTCTCCCCAGTGTTGAAACTCAACAAGAAAGACACACAAGATGGCTACTCTTTGTCTCTGTTCGTGGATCGCGGTTTCAATCACGTTCGGGCGCCGCTTCTCTATCGCTCCTTTCCCTGCTTCGCCGCACGTAAACGAATGGAATTGATCTCCCCTCCGCCTCGCCAAAGTAAGATCGCCGACCTCTGCAGGATGAATATGTACGCTGTATCGAGCACTCCATTACGTGTTGTTATCATGTGGGCTTTGTTTTTTTAAAACATGTTTGTAAATAAATGGCTTATTTCTTCGGCGCTACCTCTGTTCAGAGGGTTCTGCCGCGGCTTGCAACGTGTTAAGTCCAATTTAAAAACCTATTTATTTAATATTGCTTACTCTACCCCAACATCCCATGATTTATATAGTCTAGTCTTTTCTTGTTTTGAATGTATGTATTGCATTTTTAATGTATTTTTAAATTGCATTGTTACATTCAGTGGTTCTCAACCTGTTTTTTGGGTCCCCAGATGGTTAACTTGATGATAAACATTGTTTTCTCACTGAACAGTAAACAAACCAACATCAATTTTAAGAGGGTATCTGCACATTCGTAAAGTGAAAATTTAAATACCTCTAAAATGACAAATTAAACATTGGCCACATTTTCAAATATTATAGGCAGAAATTGTGAAAATAGCAGATCTACATGCTCACGACGCCTCGCAACGAATCGTGTTATACAAAATGTAATGCCTCAACTCTTAGTGCTCGTCAGGGTGGAGGGGTCCCCAGTTAAAATGTGATTATTTTGGGGGTTGCAGCCTGAAAAGGTTGAGAACCACTGTACTAGGATGTGATGACGCTGTCACTCTGAAATCTAACCAACTGTGTGTGTGTGTGTGTGTGCGTGTGCGTGTGCGCGTGTGCGTGTGCGTGTGCGTGTGTGTGTGTGCGTGCGTAGCTGCGTGACTGTGAGCTGGCTCCGGTGGTCAACAGGGACCTGGCTCGGCGGGTTCGTAACGTCAACGGTCTGACGCACCACAAACCGGTGGTCCGTAACGACATCAAGCTGTCTGCCAGACTCATTCACACACTGGACACCAGAGGACTGCTGTGGGAGGGAGACAGGCAGGCAGACAGACAGGTAAGCACTGTGGGAGACAGACAGACAGGCAGACAGACAGACAGACAGACAGACAGACAGACAGACAGACAGACAGGTAAACACCCTGGACCATAGACATAAGCTGCTTTTCCATAAAGATTTTTTGAAAATGGGAAGCAAATTATCAGAAATTATCGAAAAAAGACAAAGCTAATTTAGCCTGTTTCCTTCCACTGATAAAATGCGATCCTGGGGGTTTGCAATGTGAGCTTGGACTTGGAGGTCTGCTGTTCTCAGCCGTTCTGTGCTCGCGATGTCGTTGTGGGACGGAGAATAATGATGACGGATGGTTTTACTTTTGAGGAAAACTGCTTTGAACATAAGCGGCCGACCCCCCAGAACCTATAAAGCTATACAGCATTTAGTCTGGTGTAGCCAGACAACTATTCCACAATCTCTGAATGCTATATAGAGTCTGGAACGGCAGCTCCCGAACGGCGAGTATCGGAAGTAGCCGCTGCTGCACTGAACTGTAGTCCCATTGGAAACATAATAGAAACACAATAGCTCAGACAAAGTCATTCGAGCAGCATATTCTTGTTATGGGTGTATAGTTTAAGAAAACGTTTGAAAACATCATGGAGGTAACACCAACAACACCAGAGAAAGACTAAATAACGCCCCCAGAAATATTGAAAGGAGACTTAACGCTTCCAGTAGGACATGTTATTGCTACTGCACCAAGGGAGCGGTTGCGTCACATCTGCTTTATCTCGCACTCATCGTTTCTATTTCCGTTTGCCAGACTGTATGCCGGGAGCATTTCCCAAATCGTGGAGGCAACAGTCTGGCCACGCGAGACTATATAGCATTCAGAGATTGTGGCATAGTTTTCTGGCTATGCGAGACGAGACTACTAAGTAACCTAGAGCTAGACAGCTAGTCCTTCCATTGTGGACTGGAAGCTGAACCAGGGACAACACGTTTCTCTGTGATCACTTTCTGCTGCGTTCACCTCCTTGTTACTAACACAGCAATGATAGCATGGATTAACATGGGGTGTTTTGTAATGGAGAATGGACCAGGAGTAACAGGTTGTGTTTGGTGGAGGTGTCTATGGTGTAGAAGTGATCATATAGTGAGTAATTAATGAACATTATTTTTCCATAGATAGATAGAGCACATAGCCCAGTGAGAGATATTTTTATATTTCACAAATAAACTTACATAACATTACATAAAGGACTGTGTAAAATGGAGTAAAAAATACTAAACGCCCATGGAAGATAATGACATGCAGGGGTTGACACTAAGGTCTCAGTCATGTTCTACTTGTCCAAATGTTATGCCCACTTGCCCGAAAAGTAAATTGTCCATTATAAAATGATAGGTAAGATTTTAATTACCGATCAATTTAAAATGTATTTATTTACTTTCTGGGGCTGTGTGATAAAATGTCATACCTCGATACCTCCAAATCCAAATACCCTTAGTGTCAATGCCTGACATGTAAACAGCATGTGAATCTCACAATCAACAAAGCCTGCCTGGTATAAACAGATGAGACACACAGTGGTCGTCTGCAGCACAACAGCAGCAGCTACACAAATCTGTGCAACAGAGTGAAGATGATGAATATAAAACCCTACAAATATATTTAATGTTTGCAACAGAGTCGTCATGCTCCTAATACCTCCAGCATGGATATGTGTGCACAAACAGACACTGCATGCAGCTGCACTGTTCATCCACCAGGTGGCTTTGGAACTGTACAGTACAATACAATACATTGAAAGGCAAGCACATGGATTTGGTAGAAATTAATACAGGGATATTTCTAACTCTGTTACACACATATTTCAATTTGTCTGATTGACATAGAACTAGAGTTCTAATGCAGGGGTCTTCAGTGTTTTCAGGCCAAGGACCCCTTAGTTGAGAGAGAGATGAAGCAGGGACCCCCACAACCTGTTCATAGATTCCATATAGTTTCATCATTTGACAGCACAATCATCAGTGTATTTTGGATTCACGTCAATTTGTGTTTTCAGATATTTAACCACTTGAACCGTCAATAGTTAATAAACATGACCTTTAACTCTGTACTTTAACTCTGAGCTTGCAGATCTGCAAGCTCACAACGCCTCGCGCTGCGAGGCGTTGTGAGCTTGTAGATCGGCTATTTTTGGCTAAAGTTCTGGACTATATGGACGCTAGGGTTCAAGTGTATTAAAAAAAAAAAAGAAAAGTTTCTATCTATCACACAATGATTGGAGGACCCCCTGTAGTAACTCCCTGTTGAAGACCCCTGTTCTAATGTATAATAAACTCAGTTTCCAGAGTCCAACCTGTTGTAATGTCTAATAAACTCAAACTAACTGTAACATACTGTATATATTTCTATAAACTCAGTTCCCAGAGTCCAACCCGGTGCTGAAGAACATCACAGACTACCTGATAATAATAAAGTATATATATTTATAATGTATAATAAAGTCTATATATTTCTATAGTTCCCAGAGTCCAACCCGGTGCTGAAGAACATCACAGACTACCTGATAGAGGAGGTGAGCGCAGAGGAGGAGGAGCTTACCGGCGTTGCCGGGGGCAACGAGGCCGGGGACGCCAAGGACCCCGCCTCCACCGAGGTCACCATGGAAACCGACGACAAGCTGCTGAAGGTGAGCCGGGAACCATGGGAAATGTAGTTTACTGAGACGCCGGGAACCATGGGAAATGTAGTTTACTGAGACTACGCTGTCTCTCTGCGTTCTACGATCCTATAGTTTACTGAGATGCTACGCTGTCTCGGCATTCTATGATCCTATAGTTTACTGAGACGCTACGCTGTCTCTCTGCATTCTATGATCCTATAGTTTACTGAGACGCTACACTGTCTCTCTGCGTTCTATGATCCTATAGTTTACTGAGACGCTACGCTGTCTCTCTGCGTTCTATGATCCTATAGTTTACTGAGACGCTACGCTGTCTCTCTGCATTCTATGATCCTATAGTTTACTGAGACGCTACGCTGTCTCTGCGTTCTATGATCCTATAGTTTACTGAGATGCTACGCTGTCTCTCTGCATTCTATGATCCTATAGTTTACTGAGACGCTACGCTGTCTCTCTGCGTTCTACGATCCTATAGTTTACTGAGACGCTACGCTGTCTCTCTGCGTTCTATGATCCTATAGTTTACTGAGACGCTACGCTGTCTCTCTGCGTTCTATGATCCTATAGTTTACTGAGACGCTACGCTGTCTCTCTGCGTTCTACGATCCTATAGTTTACTGAGACGCTACGCTGTCTCTCTGCGTTCTACGATCCTATAGTTTACTGAGACGCTACGCTGTCTCTCTGCGTTCTATGATCCTATAGTTTACTGAGACGCTACGCTGTCTCTCTGCGTTCTATGATCCTATAGTTTACTGAGACGCTACGCTGTCTCTCTGCGTTCTATGATCCTATAGTTTACTGAGACGCTACGCTGTCTCTCTGCGTTCTATGATCCTATAGTTTACTGAGACGCTACGCTGTCTCTCTGCGTTCTATGATCCTATAGTTTACTGAGACGCTACGCTGTCTCTCTGCGTTCTATGATCCTATAGTTTACTGAGACGCTACGCTGTCTCTCTGCGTTATACGATCCTATAGTTTACTGAGACGCTACGCTGTCTCTCTGCGTTATACGATCCTATAGTTTACTGAGACGCTACGCTGTCTCTCTGCGTTATACGATCCTATAGTTTACTGAGACGCTACGCTGTCTCTCTGCGTTCTATGATCCTATAGTTTACTGAGACGCTACGCTGTCTCTCTGCGTTCTATGATCCTATAGTTTACTGAGACGCTACGCTGTCTCTCTGCGTTCTATGATCCTATAGTTTACTGAGACGCTACGCTGTCTCTCTGCGTTCTATGATCCTATAGTTTACTGAGACGCTACGCTGTCTCTCTGCGTTCTACGATCCTATAGTTTACTGAGACGCTACGCTGTCTCTCTGCGTTCTATGATCCTATAGTTTACTGAGACGCTACGCTGTCTCTCTGCGTTCTATGATCCTATAGTTTACTGAGACGCTACGCTGTCTCTCTGCGTTCTATGATCCTATAGTTTACTGAGACGCTACGCTGTCTCTCTGCGTTCTATGATCCTATAGTTTACTGAGACGCTACGCTGTCTCTCTGCGTTCTATGATCCTATAGTTTACTGAGACGCTACGCTGTCTCTCTGCATTCTATGATCCTATAGTTTACTGAGACGCTACACTGTCTCTCTGCGTTCTATGATCCTATAGTTTACTGAGACGCTACGCTGTCTCTCTGCGTTCTATGATCCTATAGTTTACTGAGACGCTACACTGTCTCTCTGCGTTCTATGATCCTATAGTTTACTGAGACGCTACGCTGTCTCTCTGTATTCTACTTAATGCATGTATTTACTGTGTTTACTGCAGGTGTTGGATAGGCTGCTGCTGTATCTCCGTATCGTGCATTCGGTGGATTATTACAACTTCTGTGAATATCCTTCTGAAGACGAGATGCCTCATCGATGTGGACTGCTGCATGTCAGAGGATCTCTGCCTACCAGCAAGATTACTAGTACTGAAGGTAATCTATTACTATTACTGCTCCCTACCCAACAGCAAGATTACTAGTACTGAAAGGTAATCCATTACTGTTACTCTATAGCAGGGGTTCCCAAACTTTTTTGTCTCAGGGCACCTCATAAATTTCTTTTTTTAATCCGAGGCACCCCTACATTATAATTTTCACTCCCAGCACCTTATATTTATAGCATATCGTCGTTGTCGGGTGGAACCTTGTATGTCCAAAACCGTTCGTTTTGTATTTATCATCTATAAAATGTACTAAACTAGTGAAAACAGCCGATCTACAAGCACACAACGCCTCGCATCGCGAGGCGTTTGTGCGACAGTCTTGTATGATGAAGCAGGGCCTTGCTTTACCAAGATGTACAAATTTGAAACTTGGAGATACGAGGTTTCTGCCTGACAGTGACGATATTTTAGTGATTATGTTGCGAGTAAACGTTGAGATAACAGCCATTTTGGTTAGAACTGACTGAAAATAACTTTGTACTTCAGGTTTAAGATGATACTAAATATTTTTTCAAGTGTCCAAATACTATCAAATGATCTCGCGGCACCCCAGGGTGCCCCATCACCCCCTGCTCTATAGAGCTTTTTCCAGTGATGTCCAAACTAAAAAGCAGTTATAATTTCAAGATCAGAGTATTTGAGTTGTCCAGACTAGCAGTAGAATACAACAGAACTTCAGAAGATACTTCTATAAAATTAAGCATGGATTGTTGGCACACACACATTCAGTGAAGGCAGTTCAGAACCCCAAATATTGGTGTGCGCGGCACGCGCTGTGTTTCAAAAATCACATATTGGGACTTGATCTGAAAAAAATAGTCTTGAGATTTATTTTTGGCTTGAACCCCTGAGTCCTTCTCCTTCTCCTCTCCATGCAGTGTCAGAGCACCAGAGGAAGTAACATTATGGGTGCGTTGGGAAATGCGCACTGGGTGTGTGCTCAGTGTAGTGAGTGCAGTGGGCGTGACGTTGTAGAGTGCGTTCAGTGTGGCTTGTTTACGAACGGCCAGTTAAGCTCTGAACTCTGAAGGTAAACTTTCTGAAAAGCAGCAGTTGCTAACGTAACGTTGATATTGAAAGGAGATGTAATTCATAGCATTGGCCTTCCTGCTGTTAGTTTACACGTTGATGTGTGTGAAACTATCAAGCCCAAATGACCAATTAAGCTGCAAATGCTGTCTTATTTTGCGGTAATTTCCTCCATTGTTCACAGCTGAGAAGCATTCGAGACACGGCCATGAAAACCAACCAATCAGAACACCGCACTGACGCACCACACCGCCAAACACCATCTTCTGAGTAGGGTCGTTCAGTGCGTGCACTCAGCACACCAGTGCGCCGCGCACTGGATTTCCGACCGACAACGCACCAAGTGCACCGAATAAACGAACGACAACATGGCACACCAGGGTGTTGAGTGCGCACCCTATGAATGACATGTACATAACAGTAACATTATGAATGTCTCCTCAGTGTCAGAGCACCAGAGAATGTAAAGCCTCTGTCATAGTCCGCGGTGAAGAGCTATCCACTGCAAATTTTAGGTGGAAAGCTTTCCACCTCAAGTCAGAAAACAAGTGGAGGCCATCATAGTCAGTCATGGTGAAGTCCTATCACTGAGACTGACTGGTCCAGGTCGACCAATCAATGAACGGGGTGAAGAGCCTATCTGTCTTAAATTAAAAACAGAGAGATGTGTCGGGGTTCGTGGTGGAAAGCTCTTCACCGCGAGTAATGACACAATGTTGTAGTTTCATGACTCAAAAAGACTACACCGCGGTGGATGGCTTTCCACCGCAGTGCTGACTATGATAGGGGCTTAACATTATGGATCATGTACATACAGTATATAACATTAATGTGTTTCTCCTCCTCAGTATCAGAGCACCAGAGGATGTAACATTATGGATCATGTTCATACAGTAACATTATGGATGACATGTACAGTTCATAAAGTATATAACATTATGGATGTATCTCTCCTCTCCTCAGTATCAGAGCACCAGAGGATGTGTGAGGAGCGTCTCTCTCCTCTCTTCTCCTGTAGGGTTAGGGTTAACATTATGGATCGTACAGTATATAACAGTATGGATGTATCTCTCCTCTCCTCAGTATCAGAGCACCAGAGGATGTAACATTATGGATCATACAGTAATATAACATTATAATCTCCTCTCCTCAGTATCAGAACACCAGAGGATGTAACATTATGAATCATTTACATACAGTAACATTATAGATGTATCTCTCCTCTCCACAGTATCAGAGCACCAGAGGATGTGTGAGCAGCGTCTCTCTCCTCTCTTCTCCTCCTGTAGGGTTAGGGTTAACATTATGGATCATACAGTATATAACATTATGGATCATGTTCATACAGTAACATTGTGGATGTTTCTCCTCAGTCTCAGAACACCAGAGGATGTGTGAGGAGCGTCTCTCTCCTCTCTCCTCCAGTAGGGTTAGGGTTAACATTATGGATCATACAGTAATATGGATGTGTTTCTTCTCAGTATCAGAGCACCAGAGGATGTGTGAGGAGCGTCTCTCTCCTCTCTTCTCCTCCAGTAGGGTTAGGGTTAACATTATGGATCATACAGTATATAACAGTATGGACGTATCTCTCCTCTCCACAGTATCAGAGCACCAGAGGATGTGTGAGCAGCGTCTCTCTCCTCTCTTCTCCTCCTGTAGGGTTAGGGTTAACATTATGGATCATACAGTATATAACATTATGGATCATGTTCATACAGTAACATTGTGGATGTTTCTCCTCAGTCTCAGAACACCAGAGGATGTGTGAGGAGCGTCTCTCTCCTCTCTTCTCCTCCTCAGAGAAGGTCACAGAGGAGGAGGCTCTGAGGCTGGGCAAGAAGGATGCAGAACAGGAGGTACATGCACACACACACACACACACACACACACACACACACACGCGCACACACACGCACACACACGCACACACACGCACGCATGCACGCACGCACACACTCTCAAACACACTCTCAAACACACATGCACACGCACGCACCCAGGTCTTATTGCAGGGCTAGGCATCCTTAGGCACGGTGCCAATGTTGGCACAGGGGATGGTGGTCACTGGCACACTGGCATAAAGCTGAGAGTGTAAGTTAAATTAAGTCCACTCACATCTATATGCAATTTACATCTTGCTTATCATTCTACATTCATTCAAACTGATAACTTGTCTCGCGTCACGGTTGCATCTGCAACGTGGCGTGAGCTTGTATGTCTGCTGTTCTCCGGATGTGTCCCACAGATAATGCTACAGTAATTTCTCGCGGAAACAGCTGCACAGAAATATATTCTATTACTATAAGGATGTAGGCTCAGAGCTGCCGCACACCTTCTGTGCAATGCATGATGGGACGTTGGAAAGTTGTGGATAGAAGGTTGTTATTCATAGCCTGTCAAAATCTAAACATGATGTTGTGATTATTGTCTAATTTCATGTTGATATGTCACACTGACTATCAAGAACATGAAAACATGACACTTCATGTCAGAAAGGTTACTGACTCCTGACTTAATGGCTTGATGTGGTCTGGGTTAGGGTTAGGGTTATACGTCTGACCTTACTTACTCAGTCCTGTCGCACCTCAAGGCTTGTAGAATGTAGAGCCAGCCATGCCAACCAGCTCTCTCCACCTGGTCGGTCGTAGGCAAGGTGCTGAGCTTGCCTTGTTCCAGATAGGCAGTCACGATTAATACAAAATCGTCTATTCGCGATTATTTTTCATGTTCGCGATTATTTTTCATATTCGCGATTATCGTCAATTATCCAATTTAATTCAAAAATTAGTGGGTTTTGACAATAAAACCATTCTTAAACCTCAAGTCAACACTTGCATTCTTGAATGCGCCTCTTCCTTGTTGAACGACGCTTGTGCCATGGGGACCATGAACGCTCAATGCTCGTCCTCACTCAGTCAACATCAGCACGGCACGCACTGAAGTCACACAGGCAGGCTGGCTGCCGTGGCTGGCTAACTAAACATGCTTAAAAAGTTTGTTTCAACCGATCCGATCAATTACGCGTTGTGAGCTTGTAGATTTTCCAATATCCACAGTATAAAATGGGGCTAAAGTTTGCAAGTAAATGTACCTAATAGTTACTTTACACCAGTGAACTGATGTTCAAAAAGCAATTAAATTGCTATTCTTCATTAAGGTGTACAGTATGAGTATTATCAAAGCTCATAGCCTGCTATCATAGTGGCATAAAATGAAGGGGGGAAAAAAAGACGATATATTCGTCAATTGCGATTATTTTGTATGACGATTAATCGTCTCCAGAAAGTCCTAATCGCGACAGCCCTAGTTCCAGAGTCACATTGCATGTAAACGTCTGACCAGCTGGAAGATATTAAGGATGAAATGTCTGATGTGTTTGTTTTGTTGTTGTTTTAATCTTAAAGGTGGAGAAGTTCCTGACAGCCAACTCTCAGGAGCTGGGAAAAGACAAGTGGCTTTGTCCTCTGAGTGGCAAGAAGTTTAAGGTACTGTGTGTGTGTGTGTGTGTGTGTGTGTGTGTGTGTGTGTGTGTGTGTGTGTGTGTGTGTGTGTGTGTGTGTGTGTGTGTGTGTGTGTGTGTGTGTGTGTGTGTGTGTGTGTGTGTGTGTGTGTGTGTGTGTGTGTGTGTGTGTGTGTGTGTGTGTGTGTGTGTTTCTACAGATATATAGATAGATACTGTATATACTTAATTAATCCTGTAGAGTAGACAGTCCTCCAACTATCTGACCTTCACATTTAACCTTAACCGATTTAGTGCCATTCCCGAGATATCTCGCAAAAAGTACTCGAGTATCCGCAGTGCCGATCGCGAGATATCTCGCGAAAAGTAATATATTACTGTAACGGCGAGTACAATACCGAGTAGAATGGAGGAGGCTCCGGAGACGAAATCCGTCGCTGATTTGTCATCATCACGGCTCCACGAGCACAAAATAGTCATCCCATAACATTGAGGTGGACGGGGGATCTCATCTTTAATGTCCATTATCTCAAAACTACACTTTAGAAGCGAAGATGGAGGCAGATGCTCGCTTATATAACACATACATAAATGCTCCGATGCAATCCAGCATGGCACCACGTAAACAACGATCGGTTCCGGCGCAGGACGCGATGACGTCAGACCGGAAGTGTTCGCGCTGTGGACTTCTGGCCTTCAAAATAAGATAATGGGAGTGAATGGGAGCCTGAAGGTGGCGTCGGGGACTTAATAATCCGTTAAAGTCAGAGGCTTTAAATGGGTTAAGAGGTGGCTTAAATCAAATCAAATTTGTAATCATGAGTAATTATCTGTTCCATCTGTCACTGGAGTTACTCATAATTGGCCTGTATTAGTCCCCTTTGCAATTTGCTATTTACTATTTTACTTACTGTTTACTATTACTATTTACTACTATTTTACTATTATCAGCTTCAACCGTGAGAGGTGGCTTAAAGCAAGTCAAACGTACAATCATGGGTAACTATCTGCTACATGTCACTGGAGTCACTCAGCTTGCTATAATTATGTCCCCTAAATGTTTTACTGTATTGTTTTGTATTGTATGTTTTGTATGTTTTGTATGGATAGCCTTTTACTACTTTTGTACAGCCTGCCCAGGGACTACAGATGAAAGCTAGCCTATGGCCATCTCTGGCTCATTTACATAGAAGTGAAAACTGACATGTCGATCAATGAGTACTGACCTGTCAAATAAATACATAAATAAGTGATGGCCAGACAAAATGAGAAGAAATGAAACCATTAATAATGTCTGCAGCTCCATAGTTTCAGCAACAACCTAAAACCCTTAGAAAGTAAACCACTATGTGTAGGAATGCTGCTGCAGCCTGGTGTTGGTGCACCCTGCACAAAGAAGCTTTCAGACCAAGTGTAATGTGAAACTATAAAGCTCTGTGTTCAGGATGCTGACAACAATATGCCCTGATCTATTTATAGAACAACTGCTGCATGGACCTACTCTCTCTCTCACTGAGATCAGACGTCTGTTTGAAGAAATACACAATCCTCTTATGACTTCTCTCGTAGAAAAGGTTTTTTATTGAACACTTCTTCTAATACAGGCTTTTAGCAATAATGCAAAATCTATGAATAGGCAGAATTTTAGGTAAGACAGACAACAGACCCCAAGCTCCAAGTCCTCAATATCAGGTTATTATCGGTTAAGACATTATTATCCAACCAAGAGATGTGCTTGACAGAATATTGTTTCAATTTCTGGGTACTGCACGGTGATAAATATCCCCAGACAATTATTTAACCAAAATACATTTTGCTTTAAATCTTTAATTTGTTAAATCTGGAAAATATCAGTCATTACCTGCAATATGCTACCTGATGATAATGTGAATGTAAAGCTGACAGAATTGTTTTTATTTTGAACTAGATTTTGGTCAAGTTCAATATGTCTCCCTGCAGCTCCCTGCACAAGGCCATGTCTGTTGCATGGCTAAATGTGACAAACCAGTGACATCTCAATCAAACTTCTCTACCAAAACCTCCAAATCAGACTCACTGTACAGCAGTGTTTATACCATGTTGATTACATCCCACTAACCTAATATGGGATTACTTCCCTAAAAGTTGAAACATTTCAGCTGCCAAACCTAATATGGTTTTGCTTGCATTATGGTTAAAACAAAAGCCAAAAAGATAGACTAGTAGCAACGGGATCAGAGCT
>NW_027665040.1:22500-34185 GCF_963921795.1 Nannobrachium achirus
GCGTGCGTGTGTGTGCGTGTGCGTGCGTGCGTGTGTGCGTGCGTGTGTGTGCGTGTGCGTGCGTGTGTGCGTGCGTGTGTGTGCGTGTGTGTGCGTGTGCGTGCGTGCGTGTGTGTGCGTGTGCGTGCGTGTGTGCGTGCGTGTTGATGTGATGCAGAAGTCTTGATGTTGTCCTGAATGTCTTCCACCTTCAATAAAGATCTGACTTTACCTCTGGTCTCCGTTTGTAGATCTGATGTTCTCTACGTTTATAGCAGCCCATGGTGTTGTTTTCACCACGGTTTAGTCCTGGTTTAGTCAATGTTGTCACTGCTGTGGTAATCCTATCCAATCTAGGCCTGTCAATTATTACATAATCGTATAATTATTTTGTCATAATGATTCAATTTTTTTTTTTTTTTTTTATGTTCAAAAGTAGTGGAAATGGCCGATCTGCAAGTTATTATTTAGGTTATGTGTCATATCTGCCATGTGTAACTTCAAAGCCTATAAAAGCCAATGACAAAAATACAATTAAATTGTTAATCACAATTATTTGAGTGACAATCATGTAAAATGTCATAACAATCATGACATAATCATGTTAAAGTGTTTTTGTAAGCAATAAAAGACCCAGATAATGAATAACCAGTAAGACCCCTTAAGCTAAGGGGTCCCTGCTTCATCTCTCTCTCTCAGCTAAGGGGTCCCTGCTTCATCTCTCTCTGCTAAGGGGTCCCTGCTTCATCTCTCTCTGCTAAGGGGTCCCTGCTTCATCTCTCTCTCAGCTAAGGGGTCCCTGCTTCATCTCTCTCTGCTAAGGGGTCCCTGCTTCATCTCTCTCTCAGCTAAGGGGTCCCTGCTTCATCTCTCTCTCTGCTAAGGGGTCCCTGCTTCATCTCTCTCTCAGCTAAGGGGTCCCTGCTTCATCTCTCTCTGCTAAGGGGTCCCTGCTTCATCTCTCTCTCAGCTAAGGGGTCCCTGCTTCATCTCTCTCTCAGCTAAGGGGTCCCTGCTTCATCTCTCTCTCAGCTAAGGGGTCCCTGCTTCATCTCTCTCTCAGCTAAGGGGTCCCTGCTTCATCTCTCTCTGCTAAGGGGTCCCTGCTTCATCTCTCTCTCAGCTAAGGGTTCCCTGCTTCATCTCTCTCAGCTAAGGGGTCCCTGCTTCATCTCTCTCTACTAAGGGGTCCCTGCTTCATCTCTCTCTCAGCTAAGGGTTCCCTGCTTCATCTCTCTCAGCTAAGGGGTCCCTGCTTCATCTCTCTCTACTAAGGGGTCCCTGCTTCATCTCTCTCTCTGCTAAGGGGTCCCTGCTTCATCTCTCTCTCAGCAAAGGGGTCCCTGCTTCGTCTCTCTCTCAGCAAAGGGGTTCCATCGTGACACGTTGTGAGCTTGTAGATCTGCTATTTTCAAATAGCCAGTGTATGTTAAAGTGGTTGATGCTATATGATGATATATGAATTAAAACAAATGACTGCTTGTTCCACTCAGTAAGATCAGGTATTTGTAATGAGTTTAAAAAGTATTTCTAAACTACTTTAGTCTGTTTGCAGAAACAGGCTGCAACTAGCCAGCATACCTGTGTGTGCGTGTGTGTGTGTGTGTGGCGGGGGGTTTCCCACCTTCGAGGCTCGACTGCGATTGGCCCATTCAAAGCCAGACGTGAGAAACAAATGAGTCATAACAAAACAAGTCATAAGATCCGTGACTCCATTATCTTTCTCCTTTTCCCCCTCACCTGTGGGAGAAGAGACTGTCGCTTTGTGTGTCATCCCAGACGACCCTTCTTGCATTCGCTGCCTGGGTTGGAACTCTTCTCCGCTTCGCCCTCCCAGCAGGTGAGTTCAACGCTACTTTAAACGCTGAGTAAAGGACTTTAAAATTACCTTAAACATTTTAAAATCACTTTTAAAAAAAGTACTTGGACTACATGGACGGGGTGCTGACATTTACCCAGGGCCCACACCCCACGCTCGTGGAGAAACGGCCGATCTACAAGCTCCCTGCGTGTTGCTTCGTGCGGTGAGCATGTAGATCGGCCATGTTTCCCGGTCTTGTGAGTATGGGTTGAACGGGTTCAAGACTTTGTAAATCTTTTTGAAATGTTAAAAAAAAAAAATATATATATATATATATATATATATATATATATATATATCTTTGAAGAACGGTTTAAAGTATGGTGAGTGTGACACATCGTAGAGCTTGTAGATCAGCTATTTTCGTGTCCTGGTCTAGTAAGTCTAGACCACACAACACGTGTGAGCTTGTAGATCTGCTTCCATTGCTTGTAGATCTGTGACGACATCCTATCTTTAACAAAACATTATTTTAATTTTAAAACCGTTTCATCTTTCAATATTTGACATCATTTATATCAATTTAATGTCAATTTATATTTAAACACTATCATTAGCTTCATGTCTGCCTACAGTGGTGTAAAGTAACTAAGTACCTTTACTTAAGTACTGTACTCAAGTACTTTTTAGAGGTACTTTTACTTTACTGGAGTATTTTAAATTTTCAATACTTTTACTTCTACTCCACTACATCTCAGATCCAAATATTGTATTTTTTTTTACTCCATTTCAATTATTTGAAAACTTTGGTTACTTTACATATATAAACCAGTACGGCTCCCTAATCGGGAGATAAGCGACCGTAGGTCACTTATCTCCACAAATAGGGCAAAAATGTGTTTTGCCAAAATCTTCCTGATCCATGTTGATGACATGAGTGTAGACATACTGTGTAGTGATTTTCGTGATTTTAGGGCAAAATCTGTAGGAGCAGTGTCCAAAAATGTGTTTTTAAAAATCGGCCTGGAGGTGGCGCTATATGGGACAGATTCATGTTGATGGGATGAGTGTAGACATACTGTGTACCGATTTGCGTGATTTTAGGGCGAAAATTGTAGGAGCAGTGTCCAAAAATGTGTTTTGCAAGAATCGGCCTCATGGTGGCGCTAGAAGAGGGCCATGTGAGAAATGAGGGGTGGGGTCTCCGCGCCGGCAAGGCGGACGAATAGGTACCGGCCCCGGCTGTCCCGGTCGCTCCTAGCCGGAGTTACGGCATTTTATGTGAGCTGCAGTGTAGGGGGTCCTCCACTGGGGGCGCCACCACTTTTGCATCCGTTCTGGAGCACCAGGAGTCGGTGGTCCCCGGGAATTCCCCGTGAGCAGCCCCGTTGGGGTGGTCATTTTGGTCATGTTTGCGCATTTGGTCATTTTTTACATCTGGGGGTCCCCCAGGGACCTGGGGGTCCCTGGAGCTCCGGGGGTCCTTGGAGGTTGTAGTTTGGCAGCCAAGGAACGTGGGCTGCCAAACTACGAATCGGGGCAACGGTTGCGGAGATATAAGCAGGGGAAAAGTGTGACGTGTGAGGTGTGACAGACAGACTGACGGACGGACTGACTGACTGACGGACTCACTCACACTTTGTGCAGGTTTTGATAGTAAATGCGACCTACGGTCGCAATTATGACATTATAAGACATACATAAACCACTTTAGCCCTATTTTAAACCTATGCTATTTGAACATTTTACTCAGTACATTTGACATTTAGTAACAGAGTATTTCTACAGTGCAGTATTGATACTTTTACTTAAGTAAAGATTGTGAGTACTTTTTCCACCTCTGTCAGTTCCTCATCTGTCTATTTCTACTGAACTATTTCCCCAATATGAGGGGTAATCTTGATACCCAAGTACTTAAAACCTTCCGTAGTTGTCATAAAGGGGGTGCTTATTATGGGATTATGTCTTTCTTCGCTATTAAGGAACATTAGGACTGTCTTTGAATTGTTGATTTTATATCCAGAGAACTCTCCAAACTGCCTTTAAAATGGACTTTAAACTTATGTTGCCATATCAGTGGTTTTCAAACTTTGTCATGTAGTCGAGGACCCCCACAATGAAATGTATTTGGCTGCGGACCCCCCCCCCCCCCCCCCCCCCCCAGATGATACAGATGATATCATCTAGGGCCCCTTCAAATGTCACCACTCAGGTGGGGTCAGAGTCACATTATAAAGGAAATTAAGATCATTCTCATGGAACCATTTTGAGACACTATAACAACTATGAACTTGACAGTCTGTGGACAACTTATTGACAAAACTAAACATAAGGACCAAAACTTGATGTAAAGTTTGTTTTAATATCACTACTGTGACCACTGGGTTCTCACAGGAACAGATGCTTATTGTTTCTACTTTCTACCACTAATAGGCCTACCACTCCCTGTCTGGTCTGTCTGTCTGTACTTGCTCTCTGTGCTTATGAATCATCCTGTCTAGAGCCGCGCTGACGGTTAGGCAGTGGTGGGGAAAAAGTACTTCCATGTTTTGCTTAAGTAAAAATATCAATACTGCAATAAAGAAAAACTCTGTTACAACAAGTAAAAGTTAGGAATTCAAAATGTACTTAAGTAAAAGTACGAAAGTATTGGCATCAAAATATACTTAAAACACAGAAAGTAAAAGTTACAAAATGTTTGAAATTAGCAGATCTAAGTTTAATAATATCATAGTCTATTTAAAGTATTTTTTTAAGTATTGGAAATACTCGTCGGCTTTGAACTCTCGTTTCCCACTCGACCGAAACCTGTCTGGTTTCCATTGTCAGTTAACAACAGTGTCATTCTAACCTCGCCTCACCAGTCTGTCCTGGGGAAAGCCTGGTATTGGTTTACAACGGGCGGTTTGATCCGGTCTAGGCGGAAACCACAAGCACAAGAAGCTGCATCGCTTTGTTTTGGTTTTTGGTTTCCCTGTTTGTTTCCCCAATCCCTATTAAAATGCTCCAGTAGCCTAGTGTAGTCTTGCCAGTCGCTACGAGTTGGACTAAAAGATGAATATACCAAACACAATTTCCAAAAGCAAAACTAGGCAGCATCAAGGGGTTTATTAGGTAGGCCCTAAAAGTATGTCCTTGAGTGCAGGGGAATATGTAAGGGATAATGAATGGCTCCGCGGTGAATGACGACAGATAACTGACCGACGGACTGATAACTCCCCGAGGCGCTAGCCGAGGGGAGTTATCAGTCCGAAGGGAAGTTATCTGTCGCCATTCACCGCGGAGCCATTCATTATCCCGCTTATTACCCGGCTACTAAATAAAAGTAATAATTTGACTCAAAACTAAAAACAAAACAAAGTATTTCCTTGTTTACAGACGGCTGGAAGTGTTCCACAAGTGTTGCGCTGGGCGTCCTCCCCACGGTCGCCTTGGAAAACAAGGAAGTGCTGATTAGATAGAATCCATTTTCTGATACTACGTCGTCTATTTCTCGCTTAAAATATTTTTAAAAACATTCTTGAGAGCAACATTTAGTTGTAAATGTCGCAGTGTGTTTGTTTACATGGCTGACATGTTGGATACGCTGTGTGTTTGTTTACATGGCTGACATGTTGGATACAGCACAAGATGCACATAGTACAGCCTGACTGCAGCAGGTGTTCTGAGTCTTTGATTAGCAGCAGTCTGTTATAGAGCGGAGAGGTCTGTTATCGGGTGATAACAGACCGCTGATTTCAGCGCTTGACCAATCAGAATCAAGCATTCTAACAAGCCGGGTAATAATTTGGGTTAAAACTGAATCCGGTTTGATCTTTCCGGACAAAGTGTAGTCCTTCTAGGACTACAATATGACAGAGTGGTTTCCGCTCCCAAACGGATCAAACCCTGAAAAGTGAAGTGACCCTAGGCTAGTGTCATCCAGTCTAGAGCCTACTGTATCCACACACACACACACACACACACACGTGCACGCGCGCGCACACACACACACACACACACACACACACACACACACACACACACACACACACACACACACACACACACACACACACACACACACACACACACTTATACACGCAGCGTTTCTGTTGCAGACCGGATCTGCAACATGCAAAGAGACTTTATCCTCTATTGATTGATTGATTGATTGATTGATTGAAGACTTTATTAGAAGTTTGCATAGGAAAAGGTACAAGGTCTACTAAAAGGAGATCCTAGAAAAGACTAAGCTTATTTCTACAGGAAACCATTGAAGTATCTCATATAATATTGAATGACAGATGAATAGAACACAGTACTATGCAGTAGATATAGGCCTAGTCAGAAAAAAAAGAAAGAATGAACAAAAAACAGTAAGTCTATACAAACAGTAGCCTGTAGGGCTGGGCTAGGTTTGTTTTTTTACCAGTTGCGAACGGCTGCCGCCTGTAAGTGGTTTTCAGGGCGATTTTAAAGGATGCTAGGGATCCACACTCCTTTAAGGCCTTCGGTAGGGCGTTCCACATTTTGGTAGCGGAAGAACGAGTTTGACCCTTTGTTTGAGTTGACTCTGGGTTGAACGTGATCTGTGGCGCTGCCTCTGGTGTTGTAATTATGGACATCCTTAACCTTTATGAAGTATTTTGCCAGGTACATGGGTATCTTAGTGGTGTAGTGTATCTTATCTATGGTTGAACTGTGCTGATGGTGTATCTTTATCCTCTATGGTTGAACTGTACTGATGGTGTATCTTTATCCTCTATGGTTGAACTGTACACAGTGATAGTGTATCTTGTACACCAGGCCCGTTGCATGATGCTGTACTCTGTCAGCTACTGTGAGCCTCCCCACGCTTAGAGAGTGATTAGTGGTGAGGTGAGCCTGAGATGGAAGGTTAAGCAGGACCCTAATTAGTTTGTTTTGGGTTTAGAGCCTTGTTTTAAGGCCTTTAAGGCGTCGCAGTACCATACGTGGACTACATAATTAAAGTGGGGCTGAATGAGTGCTCTTTTGTGTATTTTGATGGTGAGTTAACTGTACACAGATACATTGTTTTTTACACTTCATGTTCTGTGCAAACAGATTAGCTGAGATGTGTTCATTTCTTGAGGTTTTGTTAGCTTGGTTTGTATTGAGTCAGGCTGATAGTTTTCCAATCAATGTGACAATGAAGTAAAGTGGCTCCTGGCTTTAGTTTACCCTCATCTCAAAGTGAACATGTTAGGATGGGTGTGGTATAGATGCAGCACACAGAGGAGGTGGGTGGTGTTAGCAGGTATGACATGGACCAACGTATGTCCAGACATACAGTGACAGAAATAAAACCTTCATTCTTTGACACACAGCACTCAGCAGTGTTCCATTGTTTGGACTGAAACATCTGTCTAGCTGTTGTTATCTATATGTGATACAACAGTGCCCTCTGGTGGAAGATCTTGGGGACTTATTACAACATGACAGGGTTGCAGTTTGTTGTTTAAGACGGGGCTGCCAAACTTCAGGAAAAGTTAGGAGTAAGACTTTTGGGGGAGGGGGGGGGGGTGGCCTAAAGGGATGCATTTTTGTTATATTTAAACTCAAACTCTCTCTGTCTCTCCCTCTCCCTGAACCAAGAAGCCAGAGCAGAAAATACAAATATAAGACCATTCTAAATCGATGTGTGACAAAAGTGATGTGTTATATGGCATTGTATCATTTTAAAGAGTGTCCATACTTTCTCTGAAAACTAACTTTTTGTCAGAAAGGTCCGGTTTGACTACAAAATGACATCACTTGCGACTTCTGAAAAGCATTACCCTGAATTAGAGTTCGGAAATCTGCACTACAGAAAGTCGTAACTCACCGAAGAAAAGTTTGGTTTAACTATCAGTGCCACATGGTTTATGACATGTTAAATAATTATATGTAATGTTTAAAATAAATGATTATTTTACTTTCCTAGAAGGATTACCTGACAAAGGTCACAGTCATTAAAACAAATGTTATGTTTGTTCATAATGTCATCTCAGGTCAATGGCGTCTGCCCTCCCACTCTGCTGACACTACCTTCTTTATTATTGATCTTGTTTCAGAGAGTCTCTTTCACCTCCTTCTGGGATCCTCTCCTCTCCTCTCCTCTCCTCTCCTCTCCTCTCCTCTCCTCTCCTCTCAAGCAAGTCATTTCATCTAATTAATAATTATAGTAATACTTGGTCCTATTGTAATATTAAACTAGCAAAACCAAACAAGAATGTCCCATTAATAGAAGTCTGAAAAACGACCTTGATGGCAAAAATATATAATTTTAATAACTGCTTGTTATAATTATACAAACTATTATGTTTACACTTTTACCCTTATTATTATTATTATCCCTGTCAGTCGGAACATAAAAAATAAATAAATAAATGACATTTACAGTAAAAATAATAATAATAAAAAAAAATCGGTCTAGACGATACGTCTAAAGGCCCGTCTAAAATACGTCTAGATTTGAAAGTTTTTTAGACGTCTAAGCTTAGACTACCAGTAAGAGTCCCTAATCGGGAGATAAGCGACGCTTATCTCCACAAATATCACAACCTCCACCTCTCACGTCATACGGGCAGCCATAGTTACACCTGGAATGTTGAATCTCCATATATGGAGATAACCTACGCATCACACAAAGTCTGACCTCGCCAGCCCATACTTGGGCATGGACGACTTATATCTCCATATACGGAGATGGCCATATATGGAGATACGATGACATCACAGAGTCCACAGCTGATGATGTGGCGTGATGTCATACAATACACAAACAAGCCCTATATAAAGGGTAAAACCATGGTTGCTAAGGTGGTTGCTAACGTACACTAACAGACCAGCAACAACAGACTGTTGCCACAGCAACGTACACAAAGGTTTGTTTACACATGTGGTGTGATGTCATACTGATGCGGAGATATGAGCAGGGCAAAGGTGTGACGTGTGACGTGTGACCGACCGACCGACCGACCGACGGCCGGTGGAGGTTTTGATACTAAACTGCGACCTACGGCCGCAATTAGACGTCTAATAGGTGTCTATATATAGAAAGTCTATATTTTAGACGTCTAATAGACGTATATAAATAGACCCCGTCTATATAGCCGTTGAAATAACGTCTAGTCTACGTCTAGTCTAAGCTTAGACGTCTAAAACACTTTCAAATCTATACCTATTTTAGACCAATTTTAGACCAACATCTAATAGACGTCTATTGCTCAGTGGGAAGGTCAGGGGGAGGTAAGGCTAGGCTTTGTCTTTTTAACCAGTTAGGAGTTGCAGCCGTCAGTAACCATCAGAGATCTCCCTCTGAATATGGGTAAATAATATGAAATAATATATAAATAATATATAAATGGCCGCTCAGAGCCTTTAAAGACACCATGGCTTTAGGTTCAAACGTGGCTGTAAAACAGTCTTTTGGACAGGACTGTTTTCATAATAAATCTGATGTTTGGTTTGACGGTTGTTTGTTTGTTTGTTTTTGCAACCAACTATCTGTGGTTGCAGATCTCATTTGAGCACAGATTTATTGACCACAACAATTCTGTCTCCACAGATATTCTGAAGCAAAGAAATGGATCCGTCTCCAATAGAAACACATCCTATAATACAGCTCATTATCAACAATGACCTGGAAAATCTCAAGACATCACTTAAAGTGGAAGATATTGATAAACCTTACCCATGCAATGAGGGTAATGTAACTCCCTTGTTAGCTGCTGTGAAATGTCAGAAGATGGACATTTGTGACTTCCTTCTGAAAGCGGGAGCAGACCCAGATATGCCTGTAGATGGCCTGTCTCCTCTGCTTTATGCCTGTCAATCAGCACCAGTTGACTTTGTGAGGAGACTCCTTAAAGCAGGAACAATGACAAATGTGATTGATCCCAGAACAATGTTGACACCACTTCACATTGCTGTCCTCCATGACAGGAAAGATGTTATGAGAGTCCTGATTGATGCTGGTGCATGGACAAATCCACTCCCTCCTGCTCATCCTCAGTATCAAATTTACAATAAGAAAATGAGTGAATTGATTGATGAGCTTGCATCCAGTGGTGAGGAAAAGTATTCCAAAATGAAGCTTTTTCATGATCTGGGAATGGCTTTAACCTATAAATCACCAAGAGAGGTTTGTGAAGAGTTTTGGAGTCACATGCTGGAGGAGAATCCACTGACCCACCTGACCGTGATCGATATTCTGTTTAATATTATTGGACAAGAAGCAGAACAATACCATCATAGATGTATTACGTGGCTGAAGGACAACAACAAACTGAACTTCTACATTGAAAATGTAGCCAAACGATTTCCAAACATAATATATCATTTTCCCACCGCAATACTTAGTATTCTACACACCATTTTCAACACAATGGAAGAGATACCCAGTGAGGCATCACTGGCTCTGATCCCCCACCTGCTGGAACTCCTTTCCTCAGGAAACAAATGGTTGAAGATACCTGAAGTTCTGAAAACACTCTATGTGATCACACAGAAAACTAAAGTCAATGATGACTGGAATCAGGAATTCATCAACAAGATATGCACAGTAATTGGTCCTTTTTTGGAAACTAAACACACCCTAGATGTGAGATTGTACACATATGCCACACTGGCAAACCTTCCACACACCTCTAATTTCTTTACATCAATGGGAATACATCATGTGCCTGATCTTATAATACAGCTCATTATCAACAATGACCTGGACAATCTCAAGAAATCTCTTAAAGTGGAAGATATTAATAAACTTTACCCATGCAATGAGGGTAAAGTGAAAGCTTATGTAACTCCCTTGTCTGCTGCTGTAATATTTGAGAAGATGGACATTTGTGACTTCCTTCTGACAGAGGGAGCAGACCCAGATATGGATGTAGATGGCCTGACTCTGCATTATGCCTGTCAATCAGCACCAGTTGACTTTGTGAGGAGACTCCTTAAAGCAGGAACAATGACAAATGTGGGTGATCCCAGAACAATGTTGACACCACTTCACATTGCTGTCCTCCATGACAGGAAAGATGTTATGAGAGTCCTGATTGATGCTGGTGCACAGACAGTTCCACCCCCTCCTACTCATCCTCATTATCATATTTACAATATGAAAATGAGTGAATTGATTGATGAGCTTGCATCCAGTGGTGAGGAAAAGTATTCCAAAATGAAGCTTTTTCATGATCTGGGAATGGCTTTAACCTATAAATCACCAAGAGAGGTTTGTGAAGAGTTTTGGAGTCACATGCTGGAGGAGAATCCACTGACCCACCTGACCGTGATCGATAATCTGTTTAATATTATTGGACAAGTAGCAGAACAATACCATCATAGATGTATTACGTGGCTGAAGGACAACAACAAACTGAACTTCTACATTGAAAATGTAGCAAAACAATTTCCAAACATGTTATATTATTTTCCCACCAAAATACTTAGTGTTCTACAAGCCATTTTCAACACAATGGAAGAGAAACCCAGTGAGGCATCACTGGCTCTGATCCCCCACCTGCTGGAACTCCTTTCCTCAGGAAACAAATGGTTTGAGATACCTGAAGTTCTGAAAACACTCTATGTGATCACACAGAAAACTAAAGTCAATGATGGCTGGAATCAGGACTTCATCAACAAGATATGCACAGCAATTGGTCCTTTTTTGGAAACTAAACACACCCCAGATGTGAGATTGTACACGTATGCCACACTGGCAAACCTTCCATTTGTAAACAACTCTAATTTCTTTACATCAATGGGAATACATCATGTGCCAGATCTTATAATACAGCTCATTATCAACAATGACTTGGACAATCTCAAGAAATCTCTTGAAGTGGAATTTATTAATAAACCTTACCCATGCAATGAGGGTAAAGTGAAAGCTTATGTAACTCCCTTGTTTGCTGCTGTAATAT
>NW_027665039.1:0-60951 GCF_963921795.1 Nannobrachium achirus
GAGTTATTAAGGCTAAAAGGCTAACCCTAGGCTAACTAGGGTTGGCTTTTATTCACGAACAAATGGATCTCATGGGCTGTTCTTTTAGTATGTTTTAGAGCACACTGAGACGCACGTTTTGATATGTGTTTCGTTTCGTTTCGACATTCGCTGCGCGACGCTAGGGTTAGCATGCTTTTAATTACTATAAAATCACAATAGGATATTACCCTTACTAATTTCGATCTTAGGGCTAAAATTACGTGTACTTTTGGATAAAAAATATATCGGAACACCTACTGACCTGGAACTGCCTGAAACACACCAGGAAGTGGCTATTTGAGGCACTTCCGGTTGTTGTACAGACATAAAACTGGTACCATTCAACTCTGCGTCCCAAATTTAGTCTAGAGGAGTGGTTGAATTCCAGGATTACTTCCGGGAACTGCCTGAAACACACCAGGAAGTGGCTATTTGAGGCACTTCCGGTTGTTGTACATACATTAGACTGGTACCATTCAACTCCACGTCCCAAAATTAGTCTAGGGAAGTGGTAAAATTTCAGGGTTACTTCCAGGAATGCCAACTTCCTGTCTTAAAAAAAACACTTCCTGTTTTTTGGTTTACAAAGTGTCGACCTGAGGCTTAAAATTATGTGTAGTTTTGAGAAAAAAATATATCGGAACACCTACTGACCTGGAACTGCCTAAAACACACCAGGAAGTGGTTATTTGAGGCACTTCCAGTTGTTGTACAGACATAAAACTGGTACCATTCAACTCTGCGTCCTAGAATTAGTCTAGGGGAGTGGTAAAATTCCAGCGTTACTTCCGGGAACTGCCTGAAACACACCAGGAAGTGGCTATTTGAGGCACTTCCTTTTACTCTATTGAAATAAAACCTGTTTATTCAGACTCAGTGCACCTGATTTAGGGGGAGTTGGATTAAAAAAAAAAAAAATTGAAAGAAAAAATTTAAAAAAAAAAAAAAAAGAAAAAAAATAAAATAAAAAAAAAAAGAAAAAAAAAAAGAAAAAGAAACCAAACCTAAAAAAAAATAATAATAATAAAATAAACCTAAAAAAAAAAAAAAACCCAAGTCCAGACCTTGACTTTTCCAAAAAGTGACTCCCAAAAACCAGTTAGGAGCACGTTTCAGATGATTTGGAGTCGAATGGTAATGCTATGTAATAACATTTTTTTGGGTCCCCAAGGTCTGGACTTAGGAGATTTGGCCGACTTCCTCATCTCCTCATATGAGGAAATACCACTTCCGGTGGGCGGATCCGGAAAAACTTGGTACCAGAAGATGCGGAAGGGTCGACTTAGTGGGGGTAGGTCACATCAGATTTGACATTGTGCGCCACCTTCAGGCCAGTAAGCCGGAAATAAAGTTTTTTTTCGCTATTGCGCCCCCTAGCGAGCGTTTTTTTGAAAAACCGAGAGCAGAGTATTTGTTCGCAATGGGTGACTTAGTGGGGGTAGGCAAAGTTTCAGAACGTTTGGAGCACTTTTTTTTTAACATGGGTTTCAAAGGGGATTTAAGGAACCCACAAAAAGGGGCGTGGCGTCCACAGGAAGGGGCGGAGCCACTCAAAACCAAGTCCTATATTCATAGCTCCTCAAGACCTTTCATTTGACATATGGTACCTCTTTTAAGGCCTTACGGTTCACAAAAGAGGAACTTCCTCATTGTCATACGAACCTCTATTACCTAACCCTAACCCTAACCCTAACCCTAACCCTAACCCTAACCCTAACCCTAACCCTAACCCTAACCCTAACCCAAACCCTAACCCTAACCCTAACCCTAACCCTAACCCTAACCCTAACCCTAACCCTAACCCTAACCCTAACCCTAACCCTAACCCGAACCCGAACCCTAACCCTAACCCTAACCCTAACCCTAACCCTAACCCTAACCCTAACCCTAACCCGAACCCTAACCCTAACCCTAACCCTAACCCTAACCCTAACCCAAAAATATATATACAGCGCCCCCTGGTGGGACACTGTGGGGCTCGGACGGAAAATAGAGGTATGGAACGGATGCACAAGAAGTTGAACCTTACAGACAACCCTGTCTAGGGGCTGGAAACCTTTCCTGTCCGGACTTATGTTCCGAAGAGTGAGGAGAAACCTGAAAAAGTGCTCAAAAGGCTGTTAAAAACGCAAAAAACTGCCTTTTTCAACTTCAACTGCCTTTAAATCTGCATCGGAAAGTCAAACAGCATCCATTCAAGGTTTGGCGATAACTATAGGCTCTTTGCTGTCCAGGACATACTTTAGTTTTCCCAAAGAGCCAGCGCTGTGTCCACACGGTGGCGCTATACTTTTTTTTTTTACGATTTCCAGGCCTAATTGACTGACTTTTCCAAAAAGTGACTCCCAAAAACCAGTTAGGAGCATGTTTCAGATGATTTGGAGTCGAATGGTAATGATTTGTAGTGACACTTTTTTGGGTCCCTAAGGTCTGGACTTAGAAGATTTCACAAGGGCTGCACTAGGGCTGTAAACTAAAATATCAAAATTCGGTGCAAATTATACTTTTCTGACTCGCCTTTTCACGCTGAATCCAACGAACCTGGTCTCGTGTCTCAAAGACACTCCTAACTCGAAAGGTCAAGCAAAAGGTCAATTAAGGCTTCAAAAGCGGCCTTCTGTCCTTAAAATCAATAAGATATTCAAAAAAAATCCGTTTGTTTCAAGCAGCACATCAATTTCTTCGTTTAAGGAAGCCCGATCCGATGGAATTGGTTTCGTGTCTCCCTGACACTTTAAACTCTTTAAAACTGCGCCAAACCACTCGCCCTGGGAGTTTGGACCTTAAAATCAATAAAAAAATAAGATAAAAACATTCTGTTTTGAGCAGGGTGTACATTTCATATTTGAAGAATGCCCGATCCAATGGAATTGGTTTCGGGTCTCTCCGACAAATTTAACCCCTCCCCTTTGCGAAAAAGACACGAAATACGCGCACCACGAACATAATTTAACATTTTTTTTTACAAAAAACACTTATTCCGACTTACTTTTTGACGTCAAGTCCGTTGGTGCTGGTCCCGTTGTTTGAAAATATTTCGGTCCATTTCTAACACTTCTAGAAGGGCTAGCTCGGGTTCTAGGGGTCGTAAAGACAAAAGGTCAACAGATTCTTGATCTGCTCACCGAGACGGACGCGTTGAGGTGTGTATCATTTCTGAGCGACCCCTAGGGGGCTAACCCTAATTCCAACTAGGGGTACGTTTTACTCCGCACAGGAACCTCGTACAGAAATGATAGACGCATCAGCGTGTTCGTATCGAAGAGACGAACAAGCCTATATAACTCTCCTCGCACACAAACACTCCTGTGAGTTGATTGGTAACTTTGATTTGCTGGCCAACAGGCTCTAAGGGGTATACACTCTATGAGCCTTGTGAAATCTGAAATCCCAGGGAAGAGAAGGTCGTTGAGGGACATATGAGGTATCAAAATGTTCGTCTCGGAGAGCACTACAACATATCTCAGAACCGAGTTCTGATATCTTATCGTCTCTGAGTTATTAAGGCTAAAAGGCTAACCCTAGGCTAACTAGGGTTGGCTTTTATTCACGAACAAATGGATCTCATGGGCTGTTCTTTTAGTATGTTTTAGAGCACACTGAGACGCACGTTTTGATATGTGTTTCGTTTCGTTTCGACATTCGCTGCGCGACGCTAGGGTTAGCATGCTTTTAATTACTATAAAATCACAATAGGATATTACCCTTACTAATTTCGATCTTAGGGCTAAAATTACGTGTACTTTTGGATAAAAAATATATCGGAACACCTACTGACCTGGAACTGCCTGAAACACACCAGGAAGTGGCTATTTGAGGCACTTCCGGTTGTTGTACAGACATAAAACTGGTACCATTCAACTCTGCGTCCCAAATTTAGTCTAGAGGAGTGGTTGAATTCCAGGATTACTTCCGGGAACTGCCTGAAACACACCAGGAAGTGGCTATTTGAGGCACTTCCGGTTGTTGTACATACATTAGACTGGTACCATTCAACTCCACGTCCCAAAATTAGTCTAGGGAAGTGGTAAAATTTCAGGGTTACTTCCAGGAATGCCAACTTCCTGTCTTAAAAAAAACACTTCCTGTTTTTTGGTTTACAAAGTGTCGACCTGAGGCTTAAAATTATGTGTAGTTTTGAGAAAAAAATATATCGGAACACCTACTGACCTGGAACTGCCTAAAACACACCAGGAAGTGGTTATTTGAGGCACTTCCAGTTGTTGTACAGACATAAAACTGGTACCATTCAACTCTGCGTCCTAGAATTAGTCTAGGGGAGTGGTAAAATTCCAGCGTTACTTCCGGGAACTGCCTGAAACACACCAGGAAGTGGCTATTTGAGGCACTTCCTTTTACTCTATTGAAATAAAACCTGTTTATTCAGACTCAGTGCACCTGATTTAGGGGGAGTTGGATTAAAAAAAAAAAAAATTGAAAGAAAAAATTTAAAAAAAAAAAAAAAAGAAAAAAAATAAAATAAAAAAAAAAAGAAAAAAAAAAAGAAAAAGAAACCAAACCTAAAAAAAAATAATAATAATAAAATAAACCTAAAAAAAAAAAAAAACCCAAGTCCAGACCTTGACTTTTCCAAAAAGTGACTCCCAAAAACCAGTTAGGAGCACGTTTCAGATGATTTGGAGTCGAATGGTAATGCTATGTAATAACATTTTTTTGGGTCCCCAAGGTCTGGACTTAGGAGATTTGGCCGACTTCCTCATCTCCTCATATGAGGAAATACCACTTCCGGTGGGCGGATCCGGAAAAACTTGGTACCAGAAGATGCGGAAGGGTCGACTTAGTGGGGGTAGGTCACATCAGATTTGACATTGTGCGCCACCTTCAGGCCAGTAAGCCGGAAATAAAGTTTTTTTTCGCTATTGCGCCCCCTAGCGAGCGTTTTTTTGAAAAACCGAGAGCAGAGTATTTGTTCGCAATGGGTGACTTAGTGGGGGTAGGCAAAGTTTCAGAACGTTTGGAGCACTTTTTTTTTAACATGGGTTTCAAAGGGGATTTAAGGAACCCACAAAAAGGGGCGTGGCGTCCACAGGAAGGGGCGGAGCCACTCAAAACCAAGTCCTATATTCATAGCTCCTCAAGACCTTTCATTTGACATATGGTACCTCTTTTAAGGCCTTACGGTTCACAAAAGAGGAACTTCCTCATTGTCATACGAACCTCTATTACCTAACCCTAACCCTAACCCTAACCCTAACCCTAACCCTAACCCTAACCCTAACCCTAACCCAAACCCTAACCCTAACCCTAACCCTAACCCTAACCCTAACCCTAACCCTAACCCTAACCCTAACCCTAACCCTAACCCTAACCCAAACCCTAACCCTAACCCTAACCCTAACCCTAACCCTAACCCTAACCCTAACCCTAACCCTAACCCTAACCCTAACCCGAACCCGAACCCTAACCCTAACCCTAACCCTAACCCTAACCCTAACCCTAACCCTAACCCTAACCCGAACCCTAACCCTAACCCTAACCCTAACCCTAACCCTAACCCAAAAATATATATACAGCGCCCCCTGGTGGGACACTGTGGGGCTCGGACGGAAAATAGAGGTATGGAACGGATGCACAAGAAGTTGAACCTTACAGACAACCCTGTCTAGGGGCTGGAAACCTTTCCTGTCCGGACTTATGTTCCGAAGAGTGAGGAGAAACCTGAAAAAGTGCTCAAAAGGCTGTTAAAAACGCAAAAAACTGCCTTTTTCAACTTCAACTGCCTTTAAATCTGCATCGGAAAGTCAAACAGCATCCATTCAAGGTTTGGCGATAACTATAGGCTCTTTGCTGTCCAGGACATACTTTAGTTTTCCCAAAGAGCCAGCGCTGTGTCCACACGGTGGCGCTATACTTTTTTTTTTTACGATTTCCAGGCCTAATTGACTGACTTTTCCAAAAAGTGACTCCCAAAAACCAGTTAGGAGCATGTTTCAGATGATTTGGAGTCGAATGGTAATGATTTGTAGTGACACTTTTTTGGGTCCCTAAGGTCTGGACTTAGAAGATTTCACAAGGGCTGCACTAGGGCTGTAAACTAAAATATCAAAATTCGGTGCAAATTATACTTTTCTGACTCGCCTTTTCACGCTGAATCCAACGAACCTGGTCTCGTGTCTCAAAGACACTCCTAACTCGAAAGGTCAAGCAAAAGGTCAATTAAGGCTTCAAAAGCGGCCTTCTGTCCTTAAAATCAATAAGATATTCAAAAAAAATCCGTTTGTTTCAAGCAGCACATCAATTTCTTCGTTTAAGGAAGCCCGATCCGATGGAATTGGTTTCGTGTCTCCCTGACACTTTAAACTCTTTAAAACTGCGCCAAACCACTCGCCCTGGGAGTTTGGACCTTAAAATCAATAAAAAAATAAGATAAAAACATTCTGTTTTGAGCAGGGTGTACATTTCATATTTGAAGAATGCCCGATCCAATGGAATTGGTTTCGGGTCTCTCCGACAAATTTAACCCCTCCCCTTTGCGAAAAAGACACGAAATACGCGCACCACGAACATAATTTAACATTTTTTTTTACAAAAAACACTTATTCCGACTTACTTTTTGACGTCAAGTCCGTTGGTGCTGGTCCCGTTGTTTGAAAATATTTCGGTCCATTTCTAACACTTCTAGAAGGGCTAGCTCGGGTTCTAGGGGTCGTAAAGACAAAAGGTCAACAGATTCTTGATCTGCTCACCGAGACGGACGCGTTGAGGTGTGTATCATTTCTGAGCGACCCCTAGGGGGCTAACCCTAATTCCAACTAGGGGTACGTTTTACTCCGCACAGGAACCTCGTACAGAAATGATAGACGCATCAGCGTGTTCGTATCGAAGAGACGAACAAGCCTATATAACTCTCCTCGCACACAAACACTCCTGTGAGTTGATTGGTAACTTTGATTTGCTGGCCAACAGGCTCTAAGGGGTATACACTCTATGAGCCTTGTGAAATCTGAAATCCCAGGGAAGAGAAGGTCGTTGAGGGACATATGAGGTATCAAAATGTTCGTCTCGGAGAGCACTACAACATATCTCAGAACCGAGTTCTGATATCTTATCGTCTCTGAGTTATTAAGGCTAAAAGGCTAACCCTAGGCTAACTAGGGTTGGCTTTTATTCACGAACAAATGGATCTCATGGGCTGTTCTTTTAGTATGTTTTAGAGCACACTGAGACGCACGTTTTGATATGTGTTTCGTTTCGTTTCGACATTCGCTGCGCGACGCTAGGGTTAGCATGCTTTTAATTACTATAAAATCACAATAGGATATTACCCTTACTAATTTCGATCTTAGGGCTAAAATTACGTGTACTTTTGGATAAAAAATATATCGGAACACCTACTGACCTGGAACTGCCTGAAACACACCAGGAAGTGGCTATTTGAGGCACTTCCGGTTGTTGTACAGACATAAAACTGGTACCATTCAACTCTGCGTCCCAAATTTAGTCTAGAGGAGTGGTTGAATTCCAGGATTACTTCCGGGAACTGCCTGAAACACACCAGGAAGTGGCTATTTGAGGCACTTCCGGTTGTTGTACATACATTAGACTGGTACCATTCAACTCCACGTCCCAAAATTAGTCTAGGGAAGTGGTAAAATTTCAGGGTTACTTCCAGGAATGCCAACTTCCTGTCTTAAAAAAAACACTTCCTGTTTTTTGGTTTACAAAGTGTCGACCTGAGGCTTAAAATTATGTGTAGTTTTGAGAAAAAAATATATCGGAACACCTACTGACCTGGAACTGCCTAAAACACACCAGGAAGTGGTTATTTGAGGCACTTCCAGTTGTTGTACAGACATAAAACTGGTACCATTCAACTCTGCGTCCTAGAATTAGTCTAGGGGAGTGGTAAAATTCCAGCGTTACTTCCGGGAACTGCCTGAAACACACCAGGAAGTGGCTATTTGAGGCACTTCCTTTTACTCTATTGAAATAAAACCTGTTTATTCAGACTCAGTGCACCTGATTTAGGGGGAGTTGGATTAAAAAAAAAAAAAATTGAAAGAAAAAATTTAAAAAAAAAAAAAAAAGAAAAAAAATAAAATAAAAAAAAAAAGAAAAAAAAAAAGAAAAAGAAACCAAACCTAAAAAAAAATAATAATAATAAAATAAACCTAAAAAAAAAAAAAAACCCAAGTCCAGACCTTGACTTTTCCAAAAAGTGACTCCCAAAAACCAGTTAGGAGCACGTTTCAGATGATTTGGAGTCGAATGGTAATGCTATGTAATAACATTTTTTTGGGTCCCCAAGGTCTGGACTTAGGAGATTTGGCCGACTTCCTCATCTCCTCATATGAGGAAATACCACTTCCGGTGGGCGGATCCGGAAAAACTTGGTACCAGAAGATGCGGAAGGGTCGACTTAGTGGGGGTAGGTCACATCAGATTTGACATTGTGCGCCACCTTCAGGCCAGTAAGCCGGAAATAAAGTTTTTTTTCGCTATTGCGCCCCCTAGCGAGCGTTTTTTTGAAAAACCGAGAGCAGAGTATTTGTTCGCAATGGGTGACTTAGTGGGGGTAGGCAAAGTTTCAGAACGTTTGGAGCACTTTTTTTTTAACATGGGTTTCAAAGGGGATTTAAGGAACCCACAAAAAGGGGCGTGGCGTCCACAGGAAGGGGCGGAGCCACTCAAAACCAAGTCCTATATTCATAGCTCCTCAAGACCTTTCATTTGACATATGGTACCTCTTTTAAGGCCTTACGGTTCACAAAAGAGGAACTTCCTCATTGTCATACGAACCTCTATTACCTAACCCTAACCCTAACCCTAACCCTAACCCTAACCCTAACCCTAACCCTAACCCGAACCCTAACCCTAACCCTAACCCTAACCCTAACCCTAACCCGAACCCGAACCCTAACCCTAACCCTAACCCTAACCCGAACCCTAACCCTAACCCTAACCCTAACCCTAACCCTAACCCGAACCCGAACCCGAACCCGAACCCTAACCCGAACCCTAACCCTAACCCTAACCCTAACCCTAACCTAACCCTAACCCTAACCCTAACCCTAACCCTAACCCGAACCCGAACCCGAACCCTAACCCTAACCCTAACCCTAACCCTAACCCTAACCCTAACCCTAACCCTAACCCGAACCCGAACCCTAACCCTAACCCGAACCCTAACCCTAACCCTAACCCTAACCCGAACCCGAACCCTAACCCTAACCCTAACCCTAACCCTAACCCTAACCCTAACCCTAACCCTAACCCTAACCCGAACCCTAACCCTAACCCTAACCCTAACCCTAACCCTAACCCTAACCCTAACCCTAACCCGAACCCTAACCCTAACCCTAACCCTAACCCTAACCCTAACCCTAACCCTAACCCTAACCCTAACCCTAACCCAAATTAGGGACGGGGCCAGGGTTAGGGTGGCTTTTTGGGTACGAATAGGCTTTTCGGTTCCCGCCAAAACAGGCGTTTTGGGCGTCACCCAATTTCTCGTTTAGGCCTAACGGGCGATCGGGTTAGGGTTAGGGTCAGGGTTAGGGTCGCGCTTTGGGCCGTTAAACGATTTTTTAAGGTCCCGCAAACGCGTCGGTAATTAAGTCCGGGCCCGCGGCTGTCTTTCGCACCTACCTTCCCCGTCCGTGTCCGTCCCCGGGCGGAGATACGATTTTTTGAAAAACGGCGGGTTAGGGTCATTTTATAGGCTTTTTGGGTTAGGGTTAGGGTTAGGGTAGGCTTTTTGGCTTGCAATACCCCCGCCGACCAGAGGGCCGAGGGGGGCGTAACGGCCCGATTTGAGCACCCAAAAGCCTATCAAACAACCAAAAACCCCAAATGATAGGGAATTGGATGCGGACCCAATAAGTAGTTCATAGGTATTGGTATTGAGAATGAAGACGTTTTGATAGTTAATCGAACGAGCAAAGTCTTACCTAGCCTAACCCTGACCCTGACCCAAAGTCTATCAAATACATTCATTTAACCAAAACCCTAACCCATCAAGGTTAATATTTTTACAGCTCAATTATATTACAATCCCGCGATACATCACACAATGGTGAATCAGATAAAATTAAAAGCAAACCATTATTTATCACAAGGAAAACTATACGGCATTGCAACTATACGGCGTTACGCCCAACCCCCCCAGACTACAAATCGCCTGACCGTCCCCCTCCACTAATGCTGTGGCCCCCGCCGTGCCAGCCTGAAAGCCAAAATTATCAAAGCTGGATATGAACATCGTTAATAATCAGGAATTATTAATAAGCTCATGGAGTCAGGGGGCGGTGAGTTTATAAAAAAAGAAGAGTAATCAACAAGTGGCGAAAAGAGTTAACGAGTAGAAGGGGTTCAAAATTAGGGTTTAAGGAAAAGTTAATGATGACTGCTCTCAGCTTAAGGGAGGAATGAGGGTGCTCAGTCATTAAAATATTGATTCCTGAGATCCCATTTTTTAGTATGCTATATGGCTTGTCGAGACAAACATTTTGAGGTATGTTTAGTGTTGCTACAACATTTCTTGCAGAATATACATATTAGGTGCAGTTACAAGGTTTTTATCTATGTTCTTTAGCTAATTACTCGAAAGCCGTTGTGTCTAAAGTTGAGTCCTATATAAATTCAATTCATTTTAATGTGGTTGTATCGTCACAAGGTGGCAGTGATGTGCCATGCTTTTAATCTCCCATGCTGGTCTGTCAAAAAAGGATGAAAAATCATAAACAAGTGGCAAAGGAACTTAACTAGTAAGTGGAGTTTAAAACAAGGGTTTGAGGTATGTTTCATTTCTCTACAACATTCCTATCATATCAAACCCACTGATTTTACACCTACTAAGTCTCACTTCCGGTCTTCCAAGTAATTGGGTGTTTTTTTTCAATGGAATTGATAGACAATTGGGTGACCCACTATGCTATCAAATTCAATTAATTTTCACACCCAATTTTCCTACTTCCGGTTTCCCAGTATATTGGGTGCGATTTGAATGGAATTGATAGACAATTGGGTGACCCACTATGCTATCAAATTCAATTCATTTTCACACCCAATTTTCCTACTTTCGGTTTCCCAGTATATTGGGTGTTTTTTTCAATGGAATTGATAGACAATTGGGTGACCCATTGGGTGACCCACTATGCTATCAAATTCAATTCATTTTCACACCCAATTTTCCTACTTCCGGTTTTCCATTTATTTGATGATAAAAGAAATTGAAACAAGGAGGAATAATCATAAACAAGCGGTAAGGGAACTTAAAGTGCGGGTGCCATGATTTATTCCCTCTCTAAAACATGATTATCAACTATTATGGTTACACTAGGAGGAAGATTTTTTTCCAAAAAAGTGTACAGAAAGAGTTAAAATGATGGTTTTATGTGGCCACACCCCCAGTTCATTAAGTATGCCTGGTTGTCATGGTGGGTGGTGACCGAGCTGAAGTTAGCCACACCCCACAGTGTTGGGTGAATGGTAATTAGGGGAGGAGTTGATTGTGTGATGTAATAAGTATGGGTGTTTTTGGAACGGCACATCTGACCCAGCTGTTGGCATCCTCCAGCTAAAAACCCAAATAAAAAGAGAATGCATAATTGCTCATAAGAACCACACCGAGGGGTCTAATGAAGTACTGTCAACCTCCTAGACACATGAAAACCATAAAAAGTACAAAACTATGGCACCACCTCTTTAATGAGTAGGGGGAGTTCAAAACAAGGGTTTAAGGCAAAGAAAATGAGGAGAGGTCTCAATTAATGGGGAAGAGTAAGGTTGCTCTATCATTCGGTAAGATCCCATATTTTGGTATGTTATTAAGTTTACTGAGACAAACATTTTGAGGGTTTGAGGTATGGTTTGAGGTATGGTTTGAGGTATGTTTCATTTCTCTACAACATTCCTATCATATCAAACCCACTGATTTTACACCTACGAAGTCTCACTTCCGGTCTTCCAAGTAATTGGGTGTTTTTTTTCAATGGAATTGATAGACAATTGGGTGACCCACTATGCTATCAAATTCAATTAATTTTCACACCCAATTTTCCTACTTCCGGTTTCCCAGTATATTGGGTGCGATTTGAATGGAATTGATAGACAATTGGGTGACCCACTATGCTATCAAATTCAATTCATTTTCACACCCAATTTTCCTACTTCCGGTTTCCCAGTATATTGGGTGCTTTTTTCAATGGAATTGATAGACAATTGGGTGACCCATTGGGTGACCCACTATGCTATCAAATTCAATTCATTTTCACACCCAATTTTCCTACTTCCGGTTTCCCATTTATTTGATGATAAAAGAAATTGAAACAAGGAGGAATAATCATAAACAAGCGGTAAGGGAACTTAAAGTGCGGGTGCCATGATTTATTCCCTCTCTAAAACATGATTATCAACTACTATGGTTACACTAGGAGGAAGATTTTTTTCCAAAAAAGTGTACAGAAAAAGTTAAAATGATGGTTTTATGTGGCCACACCCCCAGTTCATTAAGTATGCCTGGTTGTCATGGTGGGTGGTGACCGAGCTGAAGTTAGCCACACCCCACAGTGTTGGGTGAATGGTAATTAGGGGAGGAGTTGATTGTGTGATGTAATAAGTATGGGTGTTTTTGGAACGGCACATCTGACCCAGCTGTTGGCATCCTCCAGCTAAAAACCCAAATAAAAAGAGAATGCATAATTGCTCATAAGAACCACACCGAGGGGTCTAATGAAGTACTGTCAACCTCCTAGACACATGAAAACCATAAAAAGTACAAAACTATGGCACCACCTCTTTAATGAGTAGGGGGAGTTCAAAACAAGGGTTTAAGGCAAAGAAAATGAGGAGAGGTCTCAATTAATGGGGAAGAGTAAGGTTGCTCTATCATTCGGTAAGATCCCATATTTTGGTATGTTATTAAGTTTACTGAGACAAACATTTTGAGGGTTTGAGGTATGGTTTGAGGTATGTTTCATTTCTCTACAACATTCCTATCATATCAAACCCACTGATTTTACACCTACGAAGTCTCACTTCCGGTCTTCCAAGTAATTGGGTGTTTTTTTCCAATGGAATTGATAGACAATTGGGTGACCCGCTATGCTATCAAATTCAATTAATTTTCACACCCAATTTTCCTACTTCCGGTTTCCCAGTATATTGGGTGCGATTTGAATGGAATTGATAGACAATTGGGTGACCCACTATGCTATCAAATTCAATTCATTTTCACACCCAATTTTCCTACTTCCGGTTTCCCAGTATATTGGGTGCGATTTGAATGGAATTGATAGACAATTGGGTGACCCACTATGCTATCAAATTCAATTCATTTTCACACCCAATTTTCCTACTTCCGGTTTCCCAGTATATTGGGTGCTTTTTTCAATGGAATTGATAGACAATTGGGTGACCCATTGGGTGACCCACTATGCTATCAAATTCAATTCATTTTCACACCCAATTTTCCTACTTCCGGTTTTCCATTTATTTGATGATAAAAGAAATTGAAACAAGGAGGAATAATCATAAACAAGCGGTAAGGGAACTTAAAGTGCGGGTGCCATGATTTATTCCCTCTCTAAAACATGATTATCAACTACTATGGTTACACTAGGAGGAAGATTTTTTTCCAAAAAAGTGTACAGAAAAAGTTAAAATGATGGTTTTATGTGGCCACACCCCCAGTTCATTAAGTATGCCTGGTTGTCATGGTGGGTGGTGACCGAGCTGAAGTTAGCCACACCCCACAGTGTTGGGTGAATGGTAATTAGGGGAGGAGTTGATTGTGTGATGTAATAAGTATGGGTGTTTTTGGAACGGCACATCTGACCCAGCTGTTGGCATCCTCCAGCTAAAAACCCAAATAAAAAGAGAATGCATAATTGCTCATAAGAACCACACCGAGGGGTCTAATGAAGTACTGTCAACCTCCTAGACACATGAAAACCATAAAAAGTACAAAACTATGGCACCACCTCTTTAATGAGTAGGGGGAGTTCAAAACAAGGGTTTAAGGCAAAGAAAATGAGGAGAGGTCTCAATTAATGGGGAAGAGTAAGGTTGCTCTATCATTCGGTAAGATCCCATATTTTGGTATGTTATTAAGTTTACTGAGACAAACATTTTGAGGGTTTGAGGTATGGTTTGAGGTATGTTTCATTTCTCTACAACATTCCTATCATATCAAACCCACTGATTTTACACCTACGAAGTCTCACTTCCGGTCTTCCAAGTAATTGGGTGTTTTTTTCCAATGGAATTGATAGACAATTGGGTGACCCACTATGCTATCAAATTCAATTAATTTTCACACCCAATTTTCCTACTTCCGGTTTCCCAGTATATTGGGTGCGATTTGAATGGAATTGATAGACAATTGGGTGACCCACTATGCTATCAAATTCAATTCATTTTCACACCCAATTTTCCTACTTCCGGTTTCCCAGTATATTGGGTGTTTTTTTCAATGGAATTGATAGACAATTGGGTGACCCATTGGGTGACCCACTATGCTATCAAATTCAATTCATTTTCACACCCAATTTTCCTACTTCCGGTTTTCCATTTATTTGATGATAAAAGAAATTGAAACAAGGAGGAATAATCATAAACAAGCGGTAAGGGAACTTAAAGTGCGGGTGCCATGATTTATTCCCTCTCTAAAACATGATTATCAACTACTATGGTTACACTAGGAGGAAGATTTTTTTCCAAAAAAGTGTACAGAAAGAGTTAAAATGATGGTTTTATGTGGCCACACCCCCAGTTCATTAAGTATGCCTGGTTGTCATGGTGGGTGGTGACCGAGCTGAAGTTAGCCACACCCCACAGTGTTGGGTGAATGGTAATTAGGGGAGGAGTTGATTGTGTGATGTAATAAGTATGGGTGTTTTTGGAACGGCACATCTGACCCAGCTGTTGGCATCCTCCAGCTAAAAACCCAAATAAAAAGAGAATGCATAATTGCTCATAAGAACCACACCGAGGGGTCTAATGAAGTACTGTCAACCTCCTAGACACATGAAAACCATAAAAAGTACAAAACTATGGCACCACCTCTTTAATGAGTAGGGGGAGTTCAAAACAAGGGTTTAAGGCAAAGAAAATGAGGAGAGGTCTCAATTAATGGGGAAGAGTAAGGTTGCTCTATCATTTGGTAAGATCCCATATTTTGGTATGTTATTAAGTTTACTGAGACAAACATTTTGAGGGTTTGAGGTATGGTTTGAGGTATGTTTCATTTCTCTACAACATTCCTATCATATCAAACCCACTGATTTTACACCTACGAAGTCTCACTTCCGGTCTTCCAAGTAATTGGGTGTTTTTTTCCAATGGAATTGATAGACAATTGGGTGACCCACTATGCTATCAAATTCAATTAATTTTCACACCCAATTTTCCTACTTCCGGTTTCCCAGTATATTGGGTGCGATTTGAATGGAATTGATAGACAATTGGGTGACCCACTATGCTATCAAATTCAATTCATTTTCACACCCAATTTTCCTACTTCCGGTTTCCCAGTATATTGGGTGTTTTTTTCAATGGAATTGATAGACAATTGGGTGACCCATTGGGTGACCCACTATGCTATCAAATTCAATTCATTTTCACACCCAATTTTCCTACTTCCGGTTTTCCATTTATTTGATGATAAAAGAAATTGAAACAAGGAGGAATAATCATAAACAAGCGGTAAGGGAACTTAAAGTGCGGGTGCCATGATTTATTCCCTCTCTAAAACATGATTATCAACTATTATGGTTACACTAGGAGGAAGATTTTTTTCCAAAAAAGTGTACAGAAAGAGTTAAAATGATGGTTTTATGTGGCCACACCCCCAGTTCATTAAGTATGCCTGGTTGTCATGGTGGGTGGTGACCGAGCTGAAGTTAGCCACACCCCACAGTGTTGGGTGAATGGTAATTAGGGGAGGAGTTGATTGTGTGATGTAATAAGTATGGGTGTTTTTGGAACGGCACATCTGACCCAGCTGTTGGCATCCTCCAGCTAAAAACCCAAATAAAAAGAGAATGCATAATTGCTCATAAGAACCACACCGAGGGGTCTAATGAAGTACTGTCAACCTCCTAGACACATGAAAACCATAAAAAGTACAAAACTATGGCACCACCTCTTTAATGAGTAGGGGGAGTTCAAAACAAGGGTTTAAGGCAAAGAAAATGAGGAGAGGTCTCAATTAATGGGGAAGAGTAAGGTTGCTCTATCATTCGGTAAGATCCCATATTTTGGTATGTTATTAAGTTTACTGAGACAAACATTTTGAGGGTTTGAGGTATGGTTTGAGGTATGTTTCATTTCTCTACAACATTCCTATCATATCAAACCCACTGATTTTACACCTACGAAGTCTCACTTCCGGTCTTCCAAGTAATTGGGTGTTTTTTTCCAATGGAATTGATAGACAATTGGGTGACCCACTATGCTATCAAATTCAATTAATTTTCACACCCAATTTTCCTACTTCCGGTTTCCCAGTATATTGGGTGCGATTTGAATGGAATTGATAGACAATTGGGTGACCCACTATGCTATCAAATTCAATTCATTTTCACACCCAATTTTCCTACTTCCGGTTTTCCATTTATTTGATGATAAAAGAAATTGAAACAAGGAGGAATAATCATAAACAAGCGGTAAGGGAACTTAAAGTGCGGGTGCCATGATTTATTCCCTCTCTAAAACATGATTATCAACTATTATGGTTACACTAGGAGGAAGATTTTTTTCCAAAAAAGTGTACAGAAAGAGTTAAAATGATGGTTTTATGTGGCCACACCCCCAGTTCATTAAGTATGCCTGGTTGTCATGGTGGGTGGTGACCGAGCTGAAGTTAGCCACACCCCACAGTGTTGGGTGAATGGTAATTAGGGGAGGAGTTGATTGTGTGATGTAATAAGTATGGGTGTTTTTGGAACGGCACATCTGACCCAGCTGTTGGCATCCTCCAGCTAAAAACCCAAATAAAAAGAGAATGCATAATTGCTCATAAGAACCACACCGAGGGGTCTAATGAAGTACTGTCAACCTCCTAGACACATGAAAACCATAAAAAGTACAAAACTATGGCACCACCTCTTTAATGAGTAGGGGGAGTTCAAAACAAGGGTTTAAGGCAAAGAAAATGAGGAGAGGTCTCAATTAATGGGGAAGAGTAAGGTTGCTCTATCATTCGGTAAGATCCCATATTTTGGTATGTTATTAAGTTTACTGAGACAAACATTTTGAGGGTTTGAGGTATGGTTTGAGGTATGTTTCATTTCTCTACAACATTCCTATCATATCAAACCCACTGATTTTACACCTACGAAGTCTCACTTCCGGTCTTCCAAGTAATTGGGTGTTTTTTTTCAATGGAATTGATAGACAATTGGGTGACCCACTATGCTATCAAATTCAATTAATTTGCACACCCAATTTTCCTACTTCCGGTTTCCCAGTATATTGGGTGCGATTTGAATGGAATTGATAGACAATTGGGTGACCCACTATGCTATCAAATTCAATTCATTTTCACACCCAATTTTCCTACTTCCGGTTTCCCAGTATATTGGGTGCTTTTTTCAATGGAATTGATAGACAATTGGGTGACCCATTGGGTGACCCACTATGCTATCAAATTCAATTCATTTTCACACCCAATTTTCCTACTTCCGGTTTCCCATTTATTTGATGATAAAAGAAATTGAAACAAGGAGGAATAATCATAAACAAGCGGTAAGGGAACTTAAAGTGCGGGTGCCATGATTTATTCCCTCTCTAAAACATGATTATCAACTACTATGGTTACACTAGGAGGAAGATTTTTTTCCAAAAAAGTGTACAGAAAAAGTTAAAATGATGGTTTTATGTGGCCACACCCCCAGTTCATTAAGTATGCCTGGTTGTCATGGTGGGTGGTGACCGAGCTGAAGTTAGCCACACCCCACAGTGTTGGGTGAATGGTAATTAGGGGAGGAGTTGATTGTGTGATGTAATAAGTATGGGTGTTTTTGGAACGGCACATCTGACCCAGCTGTTGGCATCCTCCAGCTAAAAACCCAAATAAAAAGAGAATGCATAATTGCTCATAAGAACCACACCGAGGGGTCTAATGAAGTACTGTCAACCTCCTAGACACATGAAAACCATAAAAAGTACAAAACTATGGCACCACCTCTTTAATGAGTAGGGGGAGTTCAAAACAAGGGTTTAAGGCAAAGAAAATGAGGAGAGGTCTCAATTAATGGGGAAGAGTAAGGTTGCTCTATCATTCGGAAAGATCCCATATTTTGGTATGTTATTAAGTTTACTGAGACAAACATTTTGAGGGTTTGAGGTATGGTTTGAGGTATGTTTCATTTCTCTACAACATTCCTATCATATCAAACCCACTGATTTTACACCTACGAAGTCTCACTTCCGGTCTTCCAAGTAATTGGGTGTTTTTTTCCAATGGAATTGATAGACAATTGGGTGACCCGCTATGCTATCAAATTCAATTAATTTTCACACCCAATTTTCCTACTTCCGGTTTCCCAGTATATTGGGTGCGATTTGAATGGAATTGATAGACAATTGGGTGACCCACTATGCTATCAAATTCAATTCATTTTCACACCCAATTTTCCTACTTCCGGTTTCCCAGTATATTGGGTGCTTTTTTCAATGGAATTGATAGACAATTGGGTGACCCATTGGGTGACCCACTATGCTATCAAATTCAATTCATTTTCACACCCAATTTTCCTACTTCCGGTTTTCCATTTATTTGATGATAAAAGAAATTGAAACAAGGAGGAATAATCATAAACATGCGGTAAGGGAACTTAAAGTGCGGGTGCCATGATTTATTCCCTCTCTAAAACATGATTATCAACTATTATGGTTACACTAGGAGGAAGATTTTTTTCCAAAAAAGTGTACAGAAAGAGTTAAAATGATGGTTTTATGTGGCCACACCCCCAGTTCATTAAGTATGCCTGGTTGTCATGGTGGGTGGTGACCGAGCTGAAGTTAGCCACACCCCACAGTGTTGGGTGAATGGTAATTAGGGGAGGAGTTGATTGTGTGATGTAATAAGTATGGGTGTTTTTGGAACGGCACATCTGACCCAGCTGTTGGCATCCTCCAGCTAAAAACCCAAATAAAAAGAGAATGCATAATTGCTCATAAGAACCACACCGAGGGGTCTAATGAAGTACTGTCAACCTCCTAGACACATGAAAACCATAAAAAGTACAAAACTATGGCACCACCTCTTTAATGAGTAGGGGGAGTTCAAAACAAGGGTTTAAGGCAAAGAAAATGAGGAGAGGTCTCAATTAATGGGGAAGAGTAAGGTTGCTCTATCATTCGGTAAGATCCCATATTTTGGTATGTTATTAAGTTTACTGAGACAAACATTTTGAGGGTTTGAGGTATGGTTTGAGGTATGTTTCATTTCTCTACAACATTCCTATCATATCAAACCCACTGATTTTACACCTACGAAGTCTCACTTCCGGTCTTCCAAGTAATTGGGTGTTTTTTTCAATGGAATTGATAGACAATTGGGTGACCCACTATGCTATCAAATTCAATTAATTTTCACACCCAATTTTCCTACTTCCGGTTTCCCAGTATATTGGGTGCGATTTGAATGGAATTGATAGACAATTGGGTGACCCACTATGCTATCAAATTCAATTCATTTTCACACCCAATTTTCCTACTTCCGGTTTCCCAGTATATTGGGTTCTTTTTTCAATGGAATTGATAGACAATTGGGTGACCCATTGGGTGACCCACTATGCTATCAAATTCAATTCATTTTCACACCCAATTTTCCTACTTCCGGTTTTCCATTTATTTGATGATAAAAGAAATTGAAACAAGGAGGAATAATCATAAACAAGCGGTAAGGGAACTTAAAGTGCGGGTGCCATGATTTATTCCCTCTCTAAAACATGATTATCAACTACTATGGTTACACTAGGAGGAAGATTTTTTTCCAAAAAAGTGTACAGAAAGAGTTAAAATGATGGTTTTATGTGGCCACACCCCCAGTTCATTAAGTATGCCTGGTTGTCATGGTGGGTGGTGACCGAGCTGAAGTTAGCCACACCCCACAGTGTTGGGTGAATGGTAATTAGGGGAGGAGTTGATTGTGTGATGTAATAAGTATGGGTGTTTTTGGAACGGCACATCTGACCCAGCTGTTGGCATCCTCCAGCTAAAAACCCAAATAAAAAGAGAATGCATAATTGCTCATAAGAACCACACCGAGGGGTCTAATGAAGTACTGTCAACCTCCTAGACACATGAAAACCATAAAAAGTACAAAACTATGGCACCACCTCTTTAATGAGTAGGGGGAGTTCAAAACAAGGGTTTAAGGCAAAGAAAATGAGGAGAGGTCTCAATTAATGGGGAAGAGTAAGGTTGCTCTATCATTCGGTAAGATCCCATATTTTGGTATGTTATTAAGTTTACTGAGACAAACATTTTGAGGGTTTGAGGTATGGTTTGAGGTATGTTTCATTTCTCTACAACATTCCTATCATATCAAACCCACTGATTTTACACCTACGAAGTCTCACTTCCGGTCTTCCAGGTAATTGGGTGTTTTTTTCAATGGAATTGATAGACAATTGGGTGACCCACTATGCTATCAAATTCAATTAATTTTCACACCCAATTTTCCTACTTCCGGTTTCCCAGTATATTGGGTGCGATTTGAATGGAATTGATAGACAATTGGGTGACCCACTATGCTATCAAATTCAATTCATTTTCACACCCAATTTTCCTACTTCCGGTTTCCCAGTATATTGGGTGCTTTTTTCAATGGAATTGATAGACAATTGGGTGACCCATTGGGTGACCCACTATGCTATCAAATTCAATTCATTTTCACACCCAATTTTCCTACTTCCGGTTTTCCATTTATTTGATGATAAAAGAAATTGAAACAAGGAGGAATAATCATAAACATGCGGTAAGGGAACTTAAAGTGCGGGTGCCATGATTTATTCCCTCTCTAAAACATGATTATCAACTATTATGGTTACACTAGGAGGAAGATTTTTTTCCAAAAAAGTGTACAGAAAGAGTTAAAATGATGGTTTTATGTGGCCACACCCCCAGTTCATTAAGTATGCCTGGTTGTCATGGTGGGTGGTGACCGAGCTGAAGTTAGCCACACCCCACAGTGTTGGGTGAATGGTAATTAGGGGAGGAGTTGATTGTGTGATGTAATAAGTATGGGTGTTTTTGGAACGGCACATCTGACCCAGCTGTTGGCATCCTCCAGCTAAAAACCCAAATAAAAAGAGAATGCATAATTGCTCATAAGAACCACACCGAGGGGTCTAATGAAGTACTGTCAACCTCCTAGACACATGAAAACCATAAAAAGTACAAAACTATGGCACCACCTCTTTAATGAGTAGGGGGAGTTCAAAACAAGGGTTTAAGGCAAAGAAAATGAGGAGAGGTCTCAATTAATGGGGAAGAGTAAGGTTGCTCTATCATTCGGTAAGATCCCATATTTTGGTATGTTATTAAGTTTACTGAGACAAACATTTTGAGGGTTTGAGGTATGGTTTGAGGTATGTTTCATTTCTCTACAACATTCCTATCATATCAAACCCACTGATTTTACACCTACGAAGTCTCACTTCCGGTCTTCCAAGTAATTGGGTGTTTTTTTCAATGGAATTGATAGACAATTGGGTGACCCACTATGCTATCAAATTCAATTAATTTTCACACCCAATTTTCCTACTTCCGGTTTCCCAGTATATTGGGTGCGATTTGAATGGAATTGATAGACAATTGGGTGACCCACTATGCTATCAAATTCAATTCATTTTCACACCCAATTTTCCTACTTCCGGTTTCCCAGTATATTGGGTGCTTTTTTCAATGGAATTGATAGACAATTGGGTGACCCATTGGGTGACCCACTATGCTATCAAATTCAATTCATTTTCACACCCAATTTTCCTACTTCCGGTTTTCCATTTATTTGATGATAAAAGAAATTGAAACAAGGAGGAATAATCATAAACAAGTGGTAAGGGAACTTAAAGTGCGGGTGCCATGATTTATTCCCTCTCTAAAACATGATTATCAACTATTATGGTTACACTAGGAGGAAGATTTTTTTCCAAAAAAGTGTACAGAAAGAGTTAAAATGATGGTTTTATGTGGCCACACCCCCAGTTCATTAAGTATGCCTGGTTGTCATGGTTAATCCATCTAGGTAAATCTTTGACCTTAATGGCCAATGAAACCAATAACCTATCAAACACCATTAGTAAAAGTTCCAATTACCATGAAAAACCCCTAACCTCACAATTCCCCTCCCCCGATAGAAGAATCCTTGAGGGGGATCTAACCAAGATATACTTTGAAGACCTTTGTATGTGGCTGAGGAGATACCATTAATGCCAATTAAACCAATAACTTATCAAAGACCATTAGTAAAAGGCCAAATTAGCACAAAGGACCCTAACATTACCATTCTCCTCCTCGCTTCTCTCCCCCTTCCTCCAAATCTCATATCACTGATAAATGCAAAGTATTACAGTCAGAGTCAAAGTGAGCCTCCCCACCCTTCCTCCCCCGGAGGTCAACTTTCTCTAGGAGCAGCCTAGAGGTGGCATGTTTCTAGGGGTCGTAGAGAAATGAAACACGCGTGCTTGCGCTAAACTAGGGGTTTGATAGAGAGCTGGGACACCACTTTAGCATAAAGGAACCTAACATTAACATTTTCCCTGAACCCTGAGCTAGACCCCTACCCAAAACCCATCAAGAAGCTTAAGAACATTCCCATGATACATCCTAGAATGACGATTCAGATTTAACTTTCAAAGAAAAAAACAATATTTATTTTCATACAAGGGACATGAACGGCACTCGGCTAGGGGAGCCTGAGTGGCGGGGAGGGTGCTGCTGGTCAGCCTTGAGGGGGAGCCTGAGCGGCGGCCTGTTGAGGGGGAGCCTGAGCGGCGGCCTGTTGAGGGGGAGCCTGAGGAGCTGGAGCTGTTAAAACAAACATTATTATTGTAGTTGACCTTAAACAACACAAGCAAACTTACAAATGGAACCGTAATTGGACCTACCGTATATCTGCAGGTCCAGTCTGCTGATGAGCCTCACCCCGGAGGCACGTAGTGCAGCTAGTTTTTCAACGGTCCTCAGCCTCTTTGAGCCAATCACTAAGTTCTCTTTCTCTTCCCCCTTTTGAAAAGCAATGTACAGCCAGGTCAATCACAGGATGCTGGGTCAATGAGATTCCTATAAACTTGCATTTTACTTTGTTTTTTTACAACAAGGGTTCATATTTTAGATTATAATTAGATAAAAGAAAAAGTGAGTTTTAAAATGTTTTCATTTGCTTCGTTTTGAGGTATGGTTTGAGGTATGTTTCATTTCTCTACAACATTCCTATCATATCAAACCCACTGATTTTACACCTACGAAGTCTCACTTCCGGTCTTCCAAGTAATTGGGTGTTTTTTTCAATGGAATTGATAGACAATTGGGTGACCCACTATGCTATCAAATTCAATTAATTTTCACACCCAATTTTCCTACTTCCGGTTTCCCAGTATATTGGGTGCGATTTGAATGGAATTGATAGACAATTGGGTGACCCACTATGCTATCAAATTCAATTCATTTTCACACCCAATTTTCCTACTTCCGGTTTCCCAGTATATTGGGTGCTTTTTTCAATGGAAGTAAGTTAATAATGCAGGATTATTAACTTACTTCTAGGCCATGGGTATTGGATAGATGGGTATCAATCCTGTCCACGTCCCCCCTGCCACAAACAAGGCAGAATAATTGGTCTTCTCTGCGGACTCTAGAGTTGCAAAACAAGTGTAGACAAGGTATGTCAAATCAGTGTGTGTAGAAAGCAGTTTAATTGTATTACACCATTAAACAACAATCATTTTCTCAGCAAACAATGACACATGGAGTCAACTTTACTTACATTCCATAAGCAAAGTCTTCCACAAGTTGCCTTTCTCTTCTGTTTTCGTCCCCAAAATCGTGCGCATTTCTCAGGTGGACTGTGATGTACACTAGCTTCCCACAAATGGGACACTCCGCTTTCTGAAGATACTAATACAAAAGTTAAACATTGGGATTAGTAGAGTTACCAGAGAGGTTTTGTTATATAACATGTCTCAGCTGGTCAAGCAATCTCTCATCGATTGGTATTAGATGAGGGTTGGTTTCAGTAAATGGCCTACATAACAAAGGGGATTGATGAGATTCTGGGTTAGGGAATCAATGGGTTTGATAGAAAATTGGGTAAGCCTAACATGCTAACATGTTACCATAGCATAGTTTGTATTGAGTTGTGATTGAAATGTACTTATAATCTCTAGCAGTTTATAAAATAAACCAACCAACTACAGGGTTACGGTTCGGGTTAGCTATGTTAGCAGAGTAGGGTAGCTTGATAGCTGGGCAAAGACCTTAAATCAATGGGTTAGACAATATCCAACAAAATGATATGATAATAACTCACAGGCATGTTGATCAGATAAAGATGATGTTTTTGGTGTTTGGTGTTCTGGTCTCTCTCTCTCTGGTTCTCTCTGTCTCAGTTTTGATGTGCTTCTGTCTATGTCTCTCTCAGAAGTGAGTGGGAAAGGAAAATGGACTCCTCCTCCTCCCTTTTATAACCAGCATGCAGGTGCAATTGATTGGATGTGGGTGGAGTTAGGGATTTTCACACCCAATTTTCCTACTTCCGGTTTCCCAGTATATTGGGTGCGATTTGAATGGAATTGATAGACAATTGGGTGACCCACTATGCTATCAAATTCAATTCATTTTCACACCCAATTTTCCTACTTCCGGTTTCCCAGTATATTGGGTGCTTTTTTCAATGGAATTGATAGACAATTGGGTGACCCATTGGGTGACCCACTATGCTATCAAATTCAATTCATTTTCACACCCAATTTTCCTACTTCCGGTTTTCCATTTATTTGATGATAAAAGAAATTGAAACAAGGAGGAATAATCATAAACAAGCGGTAAGGGAACTTAAAGTGCGGGTGCCATGATTTATTCCCTCTCTAAAACATGATTATCAACTATTATGGTTACACTAGGAGGAAGATTTTTTTCCAAAAAAGTGTACAGAAAGAGTTAAAATGATGGTTTTATGTGGCCACACCCCCAGTTCATTAAGTATGCCTGGTTGTCATGGTGGGTGGTGACCGAGCTGAAGTTAGCCACACCCCACAGTGTTGGGTGAATGGTAATTAGGGGAGGAGTTGATTGTGTGATGTAATAAGTATGGGTGTTTTTGGAACGGCACATCTGACCCAGCTGTTGGCATCCTCCAGCTAAAAACCCAAATAAAAAGAGAATGCATAATTGCTCATAAGAACCACAACGAGGGGTCTAATGAAGTACTGTCAACCTCCTAGACACATGAAAACCATAAAAAGTACAAAACTATGGCACCACCTCTTTAATGAGTAGGGGGAGTTCAAAACAAGGGTTTAAGGCAAAGAAAATGAGGAGAGGTCTCAATTAATGGGGAAGAGTAAGGTTGCTCTATCATTCGGTAAGATCCCATATTTTGGTATGTTATTAAGTTTACTGAGACAAACATTTTGAGGGTTTGAGGTATGGTTTGAGGTATGTTTCATTTCTCTACAACATTCCTATCATATCAAACCCACTGATTTTACACCTACGAAGTCTCACTTCCGGTCTTCCAAGTAATTGGGTGTTTTTTTCAATGGAATTGATAGACAATTGGGTGACCCACTATGCTATCAAATTCAATTAATTTTCACACCCAATTTTCCTACTTCCGGTTTCCCAGTATATTGGGTGCGATTTGAATGGAATTGATAGACAATTGGGTGACCCACTATGCTATCAAATTCAATTCATTTTCACACCCAATTTTCCTACTTCCGGTTTCCCAGTATATTGGGTTCTTTTTTCAATGGAATTGATAGACAATTGGGTGACCCATTGGGTGACCCACTATGCTATCAAATTCAATTCATTTTCACACCCAATTTTCCTACTTCCGGTTTTCCATTTATTTGATGATAAAAGAAATTGAAACAAGGAGGAATAATCATAAACAAGCGGTAAGGGAACTTAAAGTGCGGGTGCCATGATTTATTCCCTCTCTAAAACATGATTATCAACTACTATGGTTACACTAGGAGGAAGATTTTTTTCCAAAAAAGTGTACAGAAAGAGTTAAAATGATGGTTTTATGTGGCCACACCCCCAGTTCATTAAGTATGCCTGGTTGTCATGGTGGGTGGTGACCGAGCTGAAGTTAGCCACACCCCACAGTGTTGGGTGAATGGTAATTAGGGGAGGAGTTGATTGTGTGATGTAATAAGTATGGGTGTTTTTGGAACGGCACATCTGACCCAGCTGTTGGCATCCTCCAGCTAAAAACCCAAATAAAAAGAGAATGCATAATTGCTCATAAGAACCACACCGAGGGGTCTAATGAAGTACTGTCAACCTCCTAGACACATGAAAACCATAAAAAGTACAAAACTATGGCACCACCTCTTTAATGAGTAGGGGGAGTTCAAAACAAGGGTTTAAGGCAAAGAAAATGAGGAGAGGTCTCAATTAATGGGGAAGAGTAAGGTTGCTCTATCATTCGGTAAGATCCCATATTTTGGTATGTTATTAAGTTTACTGAGACAAACATTTTGAGGGTTTGAGGTATGGTTTGAGGTATGTTTCATTTCTCTACAACATTCCTATCATATCAAACCCACTGATTTTACACCTACGAAGTCTCACTTCCGGTCTTCCAGGTAATTGGGTGTTTTTTTCAATGGAATTGATAGACAATTGGGTGACCCACTATGCTATCAAATTCAATTAATTTTCACACCCAATTTTCCTACTTCCGGTTTCCCAGTATATTGGGTGCGATTTGAATGGAATTGATAGACAATTGGGTGACCCACTATGCTATCAAATTCAATTCATTTTCACACCCAATTTTCCTACTTCCGGTTTCCCAGTATATTGGGTGCTTTTTTCAATGGAATTGATAGACAATTGGGTGACCCATTGGGTGACCCACTATGCTATCAAATTCAATTCATTTTCACACCCAATTTTCCTACTTCCGGTTTTCCATTTATTTGATGATAACTGAAAGAAATTGAAACAAGGAGGAATAATCATAAACAAGTGGCAAAGGAACTTAACTAGTAAGTGGAGTTTAAAACAAGGGTTTAAGGTAGAGACAAAAAATAACTTTATTTGAAGGAGCTAGGAAGGGGAACCTTAGGGGCTCATTGGGGTGGGGGCTACTTTTCAGCCTCATCAGGCTTTGGGCTTGAGGGGCTGGAGGGGCTGGAGGATCGCTGGGCCTGGGTACCCGGAGGGATGGTCAGCTGCCGATCGGCTACATGAGGACTTTGAAAAAGGCGTGGAACAACACCTGGAACGGATTGCAAAAAACACATATTCGTGATCTTGTCCTCCATGCTGTCAAACAAGATTTCTTAGAATTGAAAGAATAATTTTACTTGCCTTCTACAATGTCCAGGTTGCTGACCATAGCTGTCGGTGGGTTGCTGGCCCTCAGTGTTGCCAGGTTTATGAGGCATTTGAGCCTTTCTGCCCTTCTTAAAACAGATCTGTGGGCAGTGCTCTGTTGAAAATAAATACAAAGCCTGATCAATTTAAGTCATATCGCCAAATCTTAAACTTAATGTATCCCCCCCCCCCCCCAAGAAAATGTCTCGACCAGTAGACTAGTGAGCCACCCTCCCTCCCCCGGAAGTCAACTTTCTCTATGAGCAACCTAGAGTCGAACTGCGATTTGAATGGAATTGATAGACAATTGGGTGACCCACTATACTATCAAATTCAATTCATTTTCACACCCAATTTTCCTACTTCTGGTTTCCCAGTATATTGGGTGCGATTTGAATGTAATTGATAGCTAATTGGGTGACCCACTATGCTATCAAATTCAATTCATTTTCACACCCAATTTCCCAATTCCATTTTTTCCATTTATTTGATGATAACTGAAAGAAATTGAAACAAGGAGGAATAATCATAAACAAGCGGTAAGGGAACTTAATGATTAGGGGGAGTTCAAAACAAGGGTTTAAGGCAAAGCTCTATTTGTTTCTCTCAATAACTTACATTCAACAGGATGCCATGGTCGCGCACCAGGTGTGTGTTGTCCAGTGGTTCATTCCGTTCCTTACAGTTTGGCTCTGGGCAAAAAAGGAGCTCCCTGCAACTAGATAATAAGTGAAGACATTCTGATATGCTTGACCAGCTCATCACAATTTTCCAAATATTAAATGGGTAAACCTAACTCTGGATTTGATATGAGATTTGGAGAACCAACACCTTATCAAATTCATTCATTTCTCATCTAATGAATTATCAACCACCTAACTTAAGTTAATCACTTGACAAAAATGTGATTTAACTTTACCTTCCAACAGCCAAGTTCCTCAATAGGATTCGTTCCTCGTGGTTGCTCACTCTGTGCGCGAACCTGAGGTGGGTGTTTATGGGTGCATTGCTTCCGCACAGTGGACAACGGACACGATCTCTCTCCTTTAAATTGTTAGAAAAGTTGAATAAGAGAGAGAAAGAGGAGTTTTCAACACATGAGTCTATAAAAAACTGCTTAAGTATTTGGCAGATTGTCTAAAGACTTGAGATAGGGGTGATATGCTATAATAGCCACGGCTTTAAACATCACAATTGGCTGCCATCAATTTAATGTTTTAAGAGTTGCAAAAACTGTGAATATAGAACAGTCATAACTTTTATTCCAAAACAGAGTGTGTGTGATACTTACAGCCATGCTGTCTCCTGCAGTGTATTTGTGTGTCTGGCAGAGTCACTCTCCTGAGGCCAAATATATGAGTTTGTCATTAGCTGGAATAACCAACACCTGCTCCGGCTTGATCAACACCAGGTGGTTAGATGTCATTAATGCCAATGAAGCCAATAACCTATCAAACACCATTTGTAAAAGGTCCAATTACCATGAAAAGTCCCTATCCTTACAATTCCCTTCCGACGATAGAAAAATCCCTGAGGTGGATCTGATCAAGATATACTGTGGAGACCTTTGTCTGTGGCTGAGGAGATGCCATTAATGCCAATTAAACCGATAATTTATCAAATACCATTAGTAAAAGGCCAAATTAGCATAAAGGACCCTAACATTATCATTCCCCTCCTTGTTTCACCTCCCCCTCCTCCAAATCGTATATCACTGATGAATACAAAATATTACTCAGTAGTCCAATTAAACAGGTAGGGGGAACCATACGGTGAGAATGTTTCTCCTGCTCCGGGCCGGCCTTGAACCCTTGACCAACGGATCTCTAGGCGGACGTCTCGACCAGTAGACAAGTGAGCCACCCTCCCTCCCCCGGACGTCAACTTTCTCTATGAGCAACCTAGAGTCGAACTGCGATTTGAATGGAATTGATAGACAATTGGGTGACCCACTATTCTATCAAATTCAATTCATTTTCACACCCAATTTACCTACTTCTGGTTTCCCAGTATATTGGGTGCGATTTGAATGTAATTGATAGCTAATTGGGTGACCCACTATGCTATCAAATTCAATTCATTTTCACACCCAATTTCCCACTTCCGGTTTTTCCATTTATTTGATGATAACTGAAAGAAATTGAAACAAGGAGGAATAATCATAAACAAGCGGTAAGGGAACTTAATGATTAGGGGGAGTTCTAAACAAGGGTTTAAGGCAAAGACAATGAGGAGAGGTCTCAATTAATGGGGGAGAGTAAGGTTGCTCTGTCATTCGGTAAGATCCCATCTTTTGGTATGTTATTAAGTTTACTGAGACAAACATTTTGAGGTATGTTTAGTGTTGCTTCAACATTTCTTGCAGAATATACATATTAGGTGCAGATACAAGGTTTTTCTCTATGTTCTTTAGCTAATTACTCAAAAGCCGTTGTGTCTAAAGTTGAGTCCTATATAAATTCAATTCATTTTCACCCAACCATTGTCCACTTCCTTTTTTCCAGTATTTTAATTACAAAATGAAAGAAATTGATATCGAAAAAAGGAGGAATAATCATAAACAAGGGGCAAAGGAACTTAACTAGTAATTGGAGTTTAAAACAAGGGTTTAAGGTATGTTTCATTTCTCTACAACATTCCTATCATATCAAACCCATTGATTTTACACCTACTAAGTCTCACTTCCGGTCTTCCAAGTAATTGGGTGCATTTTGAATTGAATTGATAAAGAACTGGGTGACCCATTTTGCTATTGAATTCAATTCATTTTCACAACCAATTTCCCATTTCCTGTTTCCCCAGATATTGGGTGTGATTTGAATTGAATTGATAAACAATTGGGTGACCCAACATCCTAACAAATAAATTCTTTTTTCATCCAGTACCTAAAATATACACATTTCCATCCCCTAAAACATACCAGAATGATAACACAGATTGAATTTGTAAAAGAATAAACATTTATTTTGAAACAAATGGTTAGGGTTAACCCTCTGCTGCATCCTCTGGGGGGTCCTCGTCATTGGCCTCTATTGGAGTAGACCCTGAGTATGCACGCCTACATGGCCTCAAACAACTTGAGGTATGCCAGCAGGAGTTGTGCCAGCAGTATTTTTGGCCTCGGACATCGAGGACAAAGTCCTCCACATCGTGTGGCTCCTCCTCCTGGTCATCCTTTTCAATAGACAGACAAATGATTCATTTACACAGTGTTCTACAAAACTACCTCATGAATTTAAAAAAAGTTGTTCTAAAAACGACTAAAATCACACTTGGTTTTAGGATGTACTTACATCTTCACTTGGAGGAGGTGGATCAAGAGGGTTTGGTTCATTGGAGGGGTCCTGGGGAGGTTCCTCCTCCTTGCTTGGTGTGTCCATTCTGTAAATTATGAAGACGTTTTCAGATTATAAATAAAACAAAAGTTATTGGTTAGGATCTATGGTCTGTGGGGTCTTCATTCTAGGTAATAGTTAACATGTAGAACATTTTGATAATTATAAAATATTAACCCACAAGCGTGTTGAGAAATGGTGGTGATCTCAGTCTGTCTCCTGTGTCTCTCCAAGTCTTTTAGTATCTGGCAGAGTCACTCTCCTGAGGCCAAATATATGAGTTTGTCATTAGCTGGAATAACCGACACCTGCTTTGGCTTGATCAACACCAGTTGGTTGGATGCCAATAATGCCAATTAAACCAATAACCTATCAAACACCATTAGTAAAATTTCCAAATACCATGCAAAACCCCTAACCTTACAATTCCCCTCCAATTGGGTGGCCCATTTTCCTATCAAATTGAAAACCCTGTTTCACCCAATAAGTGTCCACTTCCTTTTCCCCAGTAACTGGGTGTAAATTCAATTGGAATTGATAAAACATTGGAAGACCTATTGCCTTATCAAATTTCCTTTTTTTTTTCAACCCATAAGTGTCTACCTCCTGTTTTCCAAGCCTCTTATTGCTTGTTATAAGTTAATTTGGTACACCTGCTGGTTGGTGTATATAAGGGAAGGGAGGAGCACTTGGTGATATTCGCAATCAGCTTGAGAGAGCAAACACCTGCGAGAGAAGAGCACCAACATTGATCAAAGGTAACCAGAGGTTAGTTGTTTTGTATATATTCATAATATATATATATATATATATATATATATATGTTTTCAAAACACTGTACCAAAAGTCTTTTATTTTTAATCTGAAATATTGGTCAATATATTCTTGTATAGAATGGACCCACAAGGAAACCAGGAGCACCCTCGCGACAATCCACCCCCTCCTCCTGGGAGGGTGAATTTACCCCTACCTGCTCCTGGGGTGGAAGAGAGGGAGAACTCCCCTCTAGAAGAGTATAATCTCGTTGTCAGAGGACGCAGACTGTATGCCATACATCTGGCAATTCAGAATTTCTTTTTGTCAGTGGCACAGAGGGCATTTGGTAGAGCAGCAGAGAGGGAGAACTCCCCTCAGGAAGAGTATACTCTCGTTGTCAGAGGACGCAGAATGTATGCCATACATCTGGCAATTCAGAATTTCTTTTTGGCAGTGGCACGGAGGGCATTTGGTAGAGAAGCAGAGAGACAAGGAGGAGGAGAAGTTCAACAGAGAGACAGAAGAAATGGAGGAGGAGGGGGAGAAGTAGGAGTGGGAGATCAAGAAAGAGAAGACGGGGGAGATGGAGCAGGAGGGCAAGAAGGAGGTGGAGTTAATCGAGGAGGAGACCAAGGACAAGAGGTTGCTTATTTCCGTCCTTGGGAATAATAAAAAATGATAATGGTTTTACCTTAAATATGATACAATTGTCTGATCCTTAAATAAAAAAGACATTGTTTGTCTCTTAATCATTTGTTGTCATTTTTAGGACGTGTCAGGGAATAGGATTTGTAGAGTTAGGGTTCATTTAAATGGTTACTGGGTCATCATATCTTGATAGGCCATTGGGTTAGGTTAATAACATGGATTTGATAGGAAATTGGAAGGCCGATATATTATCAGAGGATGCCAAATTATTACCATTCCCCTCGTCGCTTCTCTACCCCCTCCTCCAAATCTTATATCACTGATAAATACAAAATATTACAGTCCGCTTAAACAGGTAAGGGAAGCTTGCGTTGAGAATGTTACTCATGCTCCGTGCCGGCTTTGAACCCATGACCATCGGTTCTAAAAGGTAGGGCTCTAAAGACTACTTGTACAGACCAGTAGACTCTTGAGCCCTACCTATAAGGGCTAGAGTTGGGTTTCTACCAATGTTGAAGAGTTGAAACTTTTCACGTTGCACCAGTGCAACAAGTGAAAAGTTTCAAACCTTCACTATTCCTACGCTAAGACTAAGCCCAACTCTAACCCCCACCCCAAACTTAACCTAACCTGCCCAACTCTAACCCCACCCAAAACTTATAGCCAATTAAGAGAACCGTTAAGTGCAGTTTCATCCAATTTTATATCACTGATAAATACAAAATATTACAGTCCACTTTAACAGGTAAGGGAAGCTTGCGTTGAGAATGTTACTCCTGCTACTTCCCTCCCCAGGAAGTAATATTTTGATAGGCCATTGGGTTAGGTTAATAACATGGATTTGATAGGAAATTGGAAGGCCGATATATTATCAGAGGAAGCCAAATTATCACCATTCCCCTCGTCGCTTCTCTCCCCCCTCCTCCAATTCTTATATCACTGATAAATACAAAATATTACAGTCCACTTAAACAGGTAAGGGAAGCTTGCGTTGAGAATGTTACTCATGATCCACGCCGGCCTTGAACCCATGACCAACCATTCCCTAGGAAGAAGGGAAGAAGTGGTTGGGCCCAACAGTCACTGGTACAGACCAGTAGACTGTTGAGCCCACCTGTAAGGGCTAGAGTTGGGTTTCATCACTCAAAGACGATAAGACATTAGACCTTGGTTCCGAGATATGTCGTAGAGCTCATTGAGACGAACAATTTGATAGGTTCACCATATTTGTACGACACTTCTGCCCAAACATCTCCACTTTGCCCACGGGTCATAGACACATAGACCCTAACAGCATGTTGAAGGGAAACTGGAATTGTGAAAATCCTGCTAGGAGGGTCCGTGTGGGGGGACACTCATATGTCTGCGTTCGTCTGGTCAAGACGGACGCGCTGACCTGTGTTTCATCGATGTACGGCACCCCTGAGCGAAAATAATCCCGCTTGGGCTCAGAAGCGGAGTTACGGTTCTGGGGCTCGCAGAGAAATGAAAAACACATGCTCGCGATCGGCTCGCCGAGCCGGACAAGAATCTTTTGTCCGTTTTGCCCTAGGGCCCCCATAAGCCCCACAAATGGGCCTTGGCCCCCGGGTTAGGGACTGACTTGTTATTGGGTGTAATTAATAAAGGGGTCTGATAGGGAACTGGGTATGCCAAACATTTTGAGTGATCCCTGGTAAGGTACCAGACCATACTCTTTCGAAACCACGCAGAGACCGGGCACGCCAATGGCTCGAGGCCTATACCAACGGATTCGGCACGGCCTCACGGTTCAGAAACACTCCGGCCCTTGCGAAAAGGACCCCGCCTTTAAAATATATAGGCTCTCCAAGGTCCTATCAAAGTGTATGTAATTACGCCCCAAAGTCCTACAGAAGACCAATAAAGGGGTCTGATAGGGAACGGGGTATTCCAAACATTTTGAGTGACCCCTGGTAACCTTTTCCAATGACATCTCGTGAACCAAATGTGCTAGGATCATATTTCGGACGTCCACGCGCTCGTCATGCCTTCCTGTAAAAGAGTGGATGGTGATTGAACACCCCCATGTGACTCATCTCATCACCTGGAGAGAGATCTCCAATCAAAGGTCACGCAGTCCGATGGAGTTAGGAGAATATATTGGTTTCGATAGGAAATTGGTGCTAACACTTTATGAATTGCAAGGACCCACAATTCATTCCTGGAAGGTCCGCCGGGTCTGTCCTTTGGACCAGAGGTACCCAAGGCCCCTGCCTTTACTGTGTTCTAAGCACTTAGCCGTGTGCCCTGTGCCTCTGGCCTGAGTCCACCACACATAGGAGCTCGGTTAGGGTTAGCGCTCGTGTTGTTGGGTCAATCCCTTTATTAAAACCATTCGAGGTAGAATCGATCTCTGCTCCCCAGCCTTTACACGCGTGATCGACGGACCCCAAGGGACCCGCGGTCCGAACGGCAGACCGTATGGACACTCGCTCTCTGAATTCTGAGCTATTAGACAGCAGGAGGCCGCAAACAAGGCCTATGTTAGGGGTAGACCTTACTCTTTCGAAACCACGCAGAGACAGCGCACGCCAATGGCTCGAGGCCTACGCCAACGGATTGGGCACGGCCTCGCGGTCCAGAAACACTCCGGCCCTTGCGAATAGGACCCCCCCTTTAAAATATATAGGCTCTCCAAGGTCCTATCAACGTCTATGTAATTACGCCCCAAAGTCCTACAGAAGACCCCTGAAACCCTAACTTGACCTCTTGGAGTCAATTCCGGGGTCACCGAAAGTCTTAGAGAAAAACGGAGGGCAGATTCACGATCAGCTCGCCGCGCTGAAGAAGCGCGTATAAGTCCCGTCACACACAGACCAACCGTTCCCTTAATTGGCTCTAGGATGTTTGGCTTCATTACTCAAAGACGATAAGACATTAGACCTTGGTTCCGAGATATGTCGTAGAGCTCATTGAGACGAACAATTTGATAGGTTCACCATATTTGTACGACACTTCTGCCCAAACATCTCCACTTTGCCCACGGGTCATAGACACATAGACCCTAACAGCATGTTGAAGGGAAACTGGAATTGTGAAAATCCTGCTAGGAGGGTCCGTGTGGGGGGACACTCATATGTCTGCGTTCGTCTGGTCAAGACGGACGCGCTGACCTGTGTTTCATCGATGTACGGCACCCCTGAGCGAAAATAATCCCGCTTGGGCTCAGAAGCGGAGTTACGGTTCTGGGGCTCGCAGAGAAATGAAAAACACATGCTCGCGATCGGCTCGCCGAGCCGGACAAGAATCTTTTGTCCGTTTTGCCCTAGGGCCCCCATAAGCCCCACAAATGGGCCTTGGCCCCCGGGTTAGGGACTGACTTGTTATTGGGTGTAATTAATAAAGGGGTCTGATAGGGAACTGGGTATGCCAAACATTTTGAGTGATCCCTGGTAAGGTACCAGACCATACTCTTTCGAAACCACGCAGAGACCGGGCACGCCAATGGCTCGAGGCCTATACCAACGGATTCGGCACGGCCTCACGGTTCAGAAACACTCCGGCCCTTGCGAAAAGGACCCCGCCTTTAAAATATATAGGCTCTCCAAGGTCCTATCAAAGTGTATGTAATTACGCCCCAAAGTCCTACAGAAGACCAATAAAGGGGTCTGATAGGGAACGGGGTATTCCAAACATTTTGAGTGACCCCTGGTAACCTTTTCCAATGACATCTCGTGAACCAAATGTGCTAGGATCATATTTCGGACGTCCACGCGCTCGTCATGCCTTCCTGTAAAAGAGTGGATGGTGATTGAACACCCCCATGTGACTCATCTCATCACCTGGAGAGAGATCTCCAATCAAAGGTCACGCAGTCCGATGGAGTTAGGAGAATATATTGGTTTCGATAGGAAATTGGTGCTAACACTTTATGAATTGCAAGGACCCACAATTCATTCCTGGAAGGTCCGCCGGGTCTGTCCTTTGGACCAGAGGTACCCAAGGCCCCTGCCTTTACTGTGTTCTAAGCACTTAGCCGTGTGCCCTGTGCCTCTGGCCTGAGTCCACCACACATAGGAGCTCGGTTAGGGTTAGCGCTCGTGTTGTTGGGTCAATCCCTTTATTAAAACCATTCGAGGTAGAATCGATCTCTGCTCCCCAGCCTTTACACGCGTGATCGACGGACCCCAAGGGACCCGCGGTCCGAACGGCAGACCGTATGGACACTCGCTCTCTGAATTCTGAGCTATTAGACAGCAGGAGGCCGCAAACAAGGCCTATGTTAGGGGTAGACCTTACTCTTTCGAAACCACGCAGAGACAGCGCACGCCAATGGCTCGAGGCCTACGCCAACGGATTGGGCACGGCCTCGCGGTCCAGAAACACTCCGGCCCTTGCGAATAGGACCCCCCCTTTAAAATATATAGGCTCTCCAAGGTCCTATCAACGTCTATGTAATTACGCCCCAAAGTCCTACAGAAGACCCCTGAAACCCTAACTTGACCTCTTGGAGTCAATTCCGGGGTCACCGAAAGTCTTAGAGAAAAACGGAGGGCAGATTCACGATCAGCTCGCCGCGCTGAAGAAGCGCGTATAAGTCCCGTCACACACAGACCAACCGTTCCCTTAATTGGCTCTAGGATGTTTGGCTTCATTACTCAAAGACGATAAGACATTAGACCTTGGTTCCGAGATATGTCGTAGAGCTCATTGAGACGAACAATTTGATAGGTTCGCCATATTTGTACGAGACTTCTGCCCAAACATCTCCACTTTGCCCACGGGTCATAGACACATAGACCCTAACAGCATGTTGAAGGGAAACTGGAATTGTGAAAATCCTGCTAGGAGGGTCCGTGTGGGGGGACACTCATATGTCTGCGTTCGTCTGGTCGAGACGGACGCGCTGACCTGTGTTTCATCGATGTACGGCACCCCTGAGCGAAAATAATCCCGCTTGGGCTCAGAAGCGGAGTTACGGTTCTGGGGCTCGCAGAGAAATGAAAAACACATGCTCGCGATCGGCTCGCCGAGCCGGACAAGGATCTTTTGTCCGTTTTGCCCTAGGGCCCCCATAAGCCCCACAAATGGGCCTTGGCCCCCGGGTTAGGGACTGACTTGTTATTGGGTGTAATTAATAAAGGGGTCTGATAGGGAACTGGGTATGCCAAACCTTTTGAGTGATCCCTGGTAAGGTACCAGACCATACTCTTTCGAAACCACGCAGAGACCGGGCACGCCAATGGCTCGAGGCCTATACCAACGGATTCGGCACGGCCTCACGGTTCAGAAACACTCCGGCCCTTGCGAAAAGGACCCCGCCTTTAAAATATATAGGCTCTCCAAGGTCCTATCAAAGTGTATGTAATTACGCCCCAAAGTCCTACAGAAGACCAATAAAGGGGTCTGATAGGGAACGGGGTATTCCAAACATTTTGAGTGACCCCTGGTAACCTTTTCCAATGACATCTCGTGAACCAAATGTGCTAGGATCATATTTCGGACGTCCACGCGCTCGTCATGCCTTCCTGTAAAAGAGTGGATGGTGATTGAACACCCCCATGTGACTCATCTCATCACCTGGAGAGAGATCTCCAATCAAAGGTCACGCAGTCCGATGGAGTTAGGAGAATATATTGGTTTCGATAGGAAATTGGTGCTAACACTTTATGAATTGCAAGGACCCACAATTCATTCCTGGAAGGTCCGCCGGGTCTGTCCTTTGGACCAGAGGTACCCAAGGCCCCTGCCTTTACTGTGTTCTAAGCACTTAGCCGTGTGCCCTGTGCCTCTGGCCTGAGTCCACCACACATAGGAGCTCGGTTAGGGTTAGCGCTCGTGTTGTTGGGTCAATCCCTTTATTAAAACCATTCGAGGTAGAATCGATCTCTGCTCCCCAGCCTTTACACGCGTGATCGACGGACCCCAAGGGACCCGCGGTCCGAACGGCAGACCGTATGGACACTCGCTCTCTGAATTCTGAGCTATTAGACAGCAGGAGGCCGCAAACTAGGCCTATGTTAGGGGTAGACCTTACTCTTTCGAAACCACGCAGAGACAGCGCACGCCAATGGCTCGAGACCTACGCCAACGGATTGGGCACGGCCTCGCGGTCCAGAAACACTCCGGCCCTTGCGAATAGGACCCCCCCTTTAAAATATATAGGCTCTCCAAGGTCCTATCAACGTCTATGTAATTACGCCCCAAAGTCCTACAGAAGACCCCTGAAACCCTAACTTGACCTCTTGGAGTCAATTCCGGGGTCACCGAAAGTCTTAGAGAAAAACGGAGGGCAGATTCTCGATCAGCTCGCCGCGCTGAAGAAGCGCGTATAAGTCCCGTCACACACAGACCAACCGTTCCCTTAATTGGCTCTAGGATGTTTGGCTTCATTACTCAAAGACGATAAGACATTAGACCTTGGTTCCGAGATATGTCGTAGAGCTCATTGAGACGAACAATTTGATAGGTTCGCCATATTTGTACAACACTTCTGCCCAAACATCTCCACTTTGCCCACGGGTCATAGACACATAGACCCTAACAGCATGTTGAAGGGAAACTGGAATTGTGAAAATCCTGCTAGGAGGGTCCGTGTGGGGGGACACTCATATGTCTGCGTTCGTCTGGTCGAGACGGACGCGCTGACCTGTGTTTCATCGATGTACGGCACCCCTGAGCGAAAATAATCCCGCTTGGGCTCAGAAGCGGAGTTACGGTTCTGGGGCTCGCAGAGAAATGAAAAACACATGCTCGCGATCGGCTCGCCGAGCCGGACAAGGATCTTTTGTCCGTTTTGCCCTAGGGCCCCCATAAGCCCCACAAATGGGCCTTGGCCCCCGGGTTAGGGACTGACTTGTTATTGGGTGTAATTAATAAAGGGGTCTGATAGGGAACTGGGTATGCCAAACATTTTGAGTGATCCCTGGTAAGGTACCAGACCATACTCTTTCGAAACCACGCAGAGACCGGGCACGCCAATGGCTCGAGGCCTATACCAACGGATTCGGCACGGCCTCACGGTTCAGAAACACTCCGGCCCTTGCGAAAAGGACCCCGCCTTTAAAATATATAGGCTCTCCAAGGTCCTATCAAAGTGTATGTAATTACGCCCCAAAGTCCTACAGAAGACCAATAAAGGGGTCTGATAGGGAACGGGGTATTCCAAACATTTTGAGTGACCCCTGGTAACCTTTTCCAATGACATCTCGTGAACCAAATGTGCTAGGATCATATTTCGGACGTCCACGCGCTCGTCATGCCTTCCTGTAAAAGAGTGGATGGTGATTGAACACCCCCATGTGACTCATCTCATCACCTGGAGAGAGATCTCCAATCAAAGGTCACGCAGTCCGATGGAGTTAGGAGAATATATTGGTTTCGATAGGAAATTGGTGCTAACACTTTATGAATTGCAAGGACCCACAATTCATTCCTGGAAGGTCCGCCGGGTCTGTCCTTTGGACCAGAGGTACCCAAGGCCCCTGCCTTTACTGTCTTCTAAGCACTTAGCCGTGTGCCCTGTGCCTCTGGCCTGAGTCCACCACACATAGGAGCTCGGTTAGGGTTAGCGCTCGTGTTGTTGGGTCAATCCCTTTATTAAAACCATTCGAGGTAGAATCGATCTCTGCTCCCCAGCCTTTACACGCGTGATCGACGGACCCCAAGGGACCCGCGGTCCGAACGGCAGACCGTATGGACACTCGCTCTCTGAATTCTGAGCTATTAGACAGCAGGAGGCCGCAAACTAGGCCTATGTTAGGGGTAGACCTTACTCTTTCGAAACCACGCAGAGACAGCGCACGCCAATGGCTCGAGACCTACGCCAACGGATTGGGCACGGCCTCGCGGTCCAGAAACACTCCGGCCCTTGCGAATAGGACCCCCCCTTTAAAATATATAGGCTCTCCAAGGTCCTATCAACGTCTATGTAATTACGCCCCAAAGTCCTACAGAAGACCCCTGAAACCCTAACTTGACCTCTTGGAGTCAATTCCGGGGTCACCGAAAGTCTTAGAGAAAAACGGAGGGCAGATTCTCGATCAGCTCGCCGCGCTGAAGAAGCGCGTATAAGTCCCGTCACACACAGACCAACCGTTCCCTTAATTGGCTCTAGGATGTTTGGCTTCATTACTCAAAGACGATAAGACATTAGACCTTGGTTCCGAGATATGTCGTAGAGCTCATTGAGACGAACAATTTGATAGGTTCGCCATATTTGTACAACACTTCTGCCCAAACATCTCCACTTTGCCCACGGGTCATAGACACATAGACCCTAACAGCATGTTGAAGGGAAACTGGAATTGTGAAAATCCTGCTAGGAGGGTCCGTGTGGGGGGACACTCATATGTCTGCGTTCGTCTGGTCGAGACGGACGCGCTGACCTGTGTTTCATCGATGTACGGCACCCCTGAGCGAAAATAATCCCGCTTGGGCTCAGAAGCGGAGTTACGGTTCTGGGGCTCGCAGAGAAATGAAAAACACATGCTCGCGATCGGCTCGCCGAGCCGGACAAGGATCTTTTGTCCGTTTTGCCCTAGGGCCCCCATAAGCCCCACAAATGGGCCTTGGCCCCCGGGTTAGGGACTGACTTGTTATTGGGTGTAATTAATAAAGGGGTCTGATAGGGAACTGGGTATGCCAAACATTTTGAGTGATCCCTGGTAAGGTACCAGACCATACTCTTTCGAAACCACGCAGAGACCGGGCACGCCAATGGCTCGAGGCCTATACCAACGGATTCGGCACGGCCTCACGGTTCAGAAACACTCCGGCCCTTGCGAAAAGGACCCCGCCTTTAAAATATATAGGCTCTCCAAGGTCCTATCAAAGTGTATGTAATTACGCCCCAAAGTCCTACAGAAGACCAATAAAGGGGTCTGATAGGGAACGGGGTATTCCAAACATTTTGAGTGACCCCTGGTAACCTTTTCCAATGACATCTCGTGAACCAAATGTGCTAGGATCATATTTCGGACGTCCACGCGCTCGTCATGCCTTCCTGTAAAAGAGTGGATGGTGATTGAACACCCCCATGTGACTCATCTCATCACCTGGAGAGAGATCTCCAATCAAAGGTCACGCAGTCCGATGGAGTTAGGAGAATATATTGGTTTCGATAGGAAATTGGTGCTAACACTTTATGAATTGCAAGGACCCACAATTCATTCCTGGAAGGTCCGCCGGGTCTGTCCTTTGGACCAGAGGTACCCAAGGCCCCTGCCTTTACTGTCTTCTAAGCACTTAGCCGTGTGCCCTGTGCCTCTGGCCTGAGTCCACCACACATAGGAGCTCGGTTAGGGTTAGCGCTCGTGTTGTTGGGTCAATCCCTTTATTAAAACCATTCGAGGTAGAATCGATCTCTGCTCCCCAGCCTTTACACGCGTGATCGACGGACCCCAAGGGACCCGCGGTCCGAACGGCAGACCGTATGGACACTCGCTCTCTGAATTCTGAGCTATTAGACAGCAGGAGGCCGCAAACTAGGCCTATGTTAGGGGTAGACCTTACTCTTTCGAAACCACGCAGAGACAGCGCACGCCAATGGCTCGAGACCTACGCCAACGGATTGGGCACGGCCTCGCGGTCCAGAAACACTCCGGCCCTTGCGAATAGGACCCCCCCTTTAAAATATATAGGCTCTCCAAGGTCCTATCAACGTCTATGTAATTACGCCCCAAAGTCCTACAGAAGACCCCTGAAACCCTAACTTGACCTCTTGGAGTCAATTCCGGGGTCACCGAAAGTCTTAGAGAAAAACGGAGGGCAGATTCTCGATCAGCTCGCCGCGCTGAAGAAGCGCGTATAAGTCCCGTCACACACAGACCAACCGTTCCCTTAATTGGCTCTAGGATGTTTGGCTTCATTACTCAAAGACGATAAGACATTAGACCTTGGTTCCGAGATATGTCGTAGAGCTCATTGAGACGAACAATTTGATAGGTTCGCCATATTTGTACAACACTTCTGCCCAAACATCTCCACTTTGCCCACGGGTCATAGACACATAGACCCTAACAGCATGTTGAAGGGAAACTGGAATTGTGAAAATCCTGCTAGGAGGGTCCGTGTGGGGGGACACTCATATGTCTGCGTTCGTCTGGTCGAGACGGACGCGCTGACCTGTGTTTCATCGATGTACGGCACCCCTGAGCGAAAATAATCCCGCTTGGGCTCAGAAGCGGAGTTACGGTTCTGGGGCTCGCAGAGAAATGAAAAACACATGCTCGCGATCGGCTCGCCGAGCCGGACAAGGATCTTTTGTCCGTTTTGCCCTAGGGCCCCCATAAGCCCCACAAATGGGCCTTGGCCCCCGGGTTAGGGACTGACTTGTTATTGGGTGTAATTAATAAAGGGGTCTGATAGGGAACTGGGTATGCCAAACATTTTGAGTGATCCCTGGTAAGGTACCAGACCATACTCTTTCGAAACCACGCAGAGACCGGGCACGCCAATGGCTCGAGGCCTATACCAACGGATTCGGCACGGCCTCACGGTTCAGAAACACTCCGGCCCTTGCGAAAAGGACCCCGCCTTTAAAATATATAGGCTCTCCAAGGTCCTATCAAAGTGTATGTAATTACGCCCCAAAGTCCTACAGAAGACCAATAAAGGGGTCTGATAGGGAACGGGGTATTCCAAACATTTTGAGTGACCCCTGGTAACCTTTTCCAATGACATCTCGTGAACCAAATGTGCTAGGATCATATTTCGGACGTCCACGCGCTCGTCATGCCTTCCTGTAAAAGAGTGGATGGTGATTGAACACCCCCATGTGACTCATCTCATCACCTGGAGAGAGATCTCCAATCAAAGGTCACGCAGTCCGATGGAGTTAGGAGAATATATTGGTTTCGATAGGAAATTGGTGCTAACACTTTATGAATTGCAAGGACCCACAATTCATTCCTGGAAGGTCCGCCGGGTCTGTCCTTTGGACCAGAGGTACCCAAGGCCCCTGCCTTTACTGTCTTCTAAGCACTTAGCCGTGTGCCCTGTGCCTCTGGCCTGAGTCCACCACACATAGGAGCTCGGTTAGGGTTAGCGCTCGTGTTGTTGGGTCAATCCCTTTATTAAAACCATTCGAGGTAGAATCGATCTCTGCTCCCCAGCCTTTACACGCGTGATCGACGGACCCCAAGGGACCCGCGGTCCGAACGGCAGACCGTATGGACACTCGCTCTCTGAATTCTGAGCTATTAGACAGCAGGAGGCCGCAAACTAGGCCTATGTTAGGGGTAGACCTTACTCTTTCGAAACCACGCAGAGACAGCGCACGCCAATGGCTCGAGACCTACGCCAACGGATTGGGCACGGCCTCGCGGTCCAGAAACACTCCGGCCCTTGCGAATAGGACCCCCCCTTTAAAATATATAGGCTCTCCAAGGTCCTATCAACGTCTATGTAATTACGCCCCAAAGTCCTACAGAAGACCCCTGAAACCCTAACTTGACCTCTTGGAGTCAATTCCGGGGTCACCGAAAGTCTTAGAGAAAAACGGAGGGCAGATTCTCGATCAGCTCGCCGCGCTGAAGAAGCGCGTATAAGTCCCGTCACACACAGACCAACCGTTCCCTTAATTGGCTCTAGGATGTTTGGCTTCATTACTCAAAGACGATAAGACATTAGACCTTGGTTCCGAGATATGTCGTAGAGCTCATTGAGACGAACAATTTGATAGGTTCGCCATATTTGTACAACACTTCTGCCCAAACATCTCCACTTTGCCCACGGGTCATAGACACATAGACCCTAACAGCATGTTGAAGGGAAACTGGAATTGTGAAAATCCTGCTAGGAGGGTCCGTGTGGGGGGACACTCATATGTCTGCGTTCGTCTGGTCGAGACGGACGCGCTGACCTGTGTTTCATCGATGTACGGCACCCCTGAGCGAAAATAATCCCGCTTGGGCTCAGAAGCGGAGTTACGGTTCTGGGGCTCGCAGAGAAATGAAAAACACATGCTCGCGATCGGCTCGCCGAGCCGGACAAGGATCTTTTGTCCGTTTTGCCCTAGGGCCCCCATAAGCCCCACAAATGGGCCTTGGCCCCCGGGTTAGGGACTGACTTGTTATTGGGTGTAATTAATAAAGGGGTCTGATAGGGAACTGGGTATGCCAAACATTTTGAGTGATCCCTGGTAAGGTACCAGACCATACTCTTTCGAAACCACGCAGAGACCGGGCACGCCAATGGCTCGAGGCCTATACCAACGGATTCGGCACGGCCTCACGGTTCAGAAACACTCCGGCCCTTGCGAAAAGGACCCCGCCTTTAAAATATATAGGCTCTCCAAGGTCCTATCAAAGTGTATGTAATTACGCCCCAAAGTCCTACAGAAGACCAATAAAGGGGTCTGATAGGGAACGGGGTATTCCAAACATTTTGAGTGACCCCTGGTAACCTTTTCCAATGACATCTCGTGAACCAAATGTGCTAGGATCATATTTCGGACGTCCACGCGCTCGTCATGCCTTCCTGTAAAAGAGTGGATGGTGATTGAACACCCCCATGTGACTCATCTCATCACCTGGAGAGAGATCTCCAATCAAAGGTCACGCAGTCCGATGGAGTTAGGAGAATATATTGGTTTCGATAGGAAATTGGTGCTAACACTTTATGAATTGCAAGGACCCACAATTCATTCCTGGAAGGTCCGCCGGGTCTGTCCTTTGGACCAGAGGTACCCAAGGCCCCTGCCTTTACTGTGTTCTAAGCACTTAGCCGTGTGCCCTGTGCCTCTGGCCTGAGTCCACCACACATAGGAGCTCGGTTAGGGTTAGCGCTCGTGTTGTTGGGTCAATCCCTTTATTAAAACCATTCGAGGTAGAATCGATCTCTGCTCCCCAGCCTTTACACGCGTGATCGACGGACCCCAAGGGACCCGCGGTCCGAACGGCAGACCGTATGGACACTCGCTCTCTGAATTCTGAGCTATTAGACAGCAGGAGGCCGCAAACTAGGCCTATGTTAGGGGTAGACCTTACTCTTTCGAAACCACGCAGAGACAGCGCACGCCAATGGCTCGAGACCTACGCCAACGGATTGGGCACGGCCTCGCGGTCCAGAAACACTCCGGCCCTTGCGAATAGGACCCCCCCTTTAAAATATATAGGCTCTCCAAGGTCCTATCAACGTCTATGTAATTACGCCCCAAAGTCCTACAGAAGACCCCTGAAACCCTAACTTGACCTCTTGGAGTCAATTCCGGGGTCACCGAAAGTCTTAGAGAAAAACGGAGGGCAGATTCTCGATCAGCTCGCCGCGCTGAAGAAGCGCGTATAAGTCCCGTCACACACAGACCAACCGTTCCCTTAATTGGCTCTAGGATGTTTGGCTTCATTACTCAAAGACGATAAGACATTAGACCTTGGTTCCGAGATATGTCGTAGAGCTCATTGAGACGAACAATTTGATAGGTTCGCCATATTTGTACAACACTTCTGCCCAAACATCTCCACTTTGCCCACGGGTCATAGACACATAGACCCTAACAGCATGTTGAAGGGAAACTGGAATTGTGAAAATCCTGCTAGGAGGGTCCGTGTGGGGGGACACTCATATGTCTGCGTTCGTCTGGTCGAGACGGACGCGCTGACCTGTGTTTCATCGATGTACGGCACCCCTGAGCGAAAATAATCCCGCTTGGGCTCAGAAGCGGAGTTACGGTTCTGGGGCTCGCAGAGAAATGAAAAACACATGCTCGCGATCGGCTCGCCGAGCCGGACAAGGATCTTTTGTCCGTTTTGCCCTAGGGCCCCCATAAGCCCCACAAATGGGCCTTGGCCCCCGGGTTAGGGACTGACTTGTTATTGGGTGTAATTAATAAAGGGGTCTGATAGGGAACTGGGTATGCCAAACATTTTGAGTGATCCCTGGTAAGGTACCAGACCATACTCTTTCGAAACCACGCAGAGACCGGGCACGCCAATGGCTCGAGGCCTATACCAACGGATTCGGCACGGCCTCACGGTTCAGAAACACTCCGGCCCTTGCGAAAAGGACCCCGCCTTTAAAATATATAGGCTCTCCAAGGTCCTATCAAAGTGTATGTAATTACGCCCCAAAGTCCTACAGAAGACCAATAAAGGGGTCTGATAGGGAACGGGGTATTCCAAACATTTTGAGTGACCCCTGGTAACCTTTTCCAATGACATCTCGTGAACCAAATGTGCTAGGATCATATTTCGGACGTCCACGCGCTCGTCATGCCTTCCTGTAAAAGAGTGGATGGTGATTGAACACCCCCATGTGACTCATCTCATCACCTGGAGAGAGATCTCCAATCAAAGGTCACGCAGTCCGATGGAGTTAGGAGAATATATTGGTTTCGATAGGAAATTGGTGCTAACACTTTATGAATTGCAAGGACCCACAATTCATTCCTGGAAGGTCCGCCGGGTCTGTCCTTTGGACCAGAGGTACCCAAGGCCCCTGCCTTTACTGTGTTCTAAGCACTTAGCCGTGTGCCCTGTGCCTCTGGCCTGAGTCCACCACACATAGGAGCTCGGTTAGGGTTAGCGCTCGTGTTGTTGGGTCAATCCCTTTATTAAAACCATTCGAGGTAGAATCGATCTCTGCTCCCCAGCCTTTACACGCGTGATCGACGGACCCCAAGGGACCCGCGGTCCGAACGGCAGACCGTATGGACACTCGCTCTCTGAATTCTGAGCTATTAGACAGCAGGAGGCCGCAAACTAGGCCTATGTTAGGGGTAGACCTTACTATTTCGAAACCACGCAGAGACAGCGCACGCCAATGGCTCGAGGCCTACGCCAACGGATTGGGCACGGCCTCGCGGTCCAGAAACACTCCGGCCCTTGCGAATAGGACCCCCCCTTTAAAATATATAGGCTCTCCAAGGTCCTATCAACGTCTATGTAATTACGCCCCAAAGTCCTACAGAAGACCCCTGAAACCCTAACTTGACCTCTTGGAGTCAATTCCGGGGTCACCGAAAGTCTTAGAGAAAAACGGAGGGCAGATTCTCGATCAGCTCGCCGCGCTGAAGAAGCGCGTATAAGTCCCGTCACACACAGACCAACCGTTCCCTTAATTGGCTCTAGGATGTTTGGCTTCATTACTCAAAGACGGTAAGACATTAGACCTTGGTTCCGAGATATGTCGTAGAGCTCATTGAGACGAACAATTTGATAGGTTCGCCATATTTGTACAACACTTCTGCCCAAACATCTCCACTTTGCCCACGGGTCATAGACACATAGACCCTAACAGCATGTTGAAGGGAAACTGGAATTGTGAAAATCCTGCTAGGAGGGTCCGTGTGGGGGGACACTCATATGTCTGCGTTCGTCTGGTCGAGACGGACGCGCTGACCTGTGTTTCATCAATGTACGGCACCCCTGAGCGAAAATAATCCCGCTTGGGCTCAGAAGCGGAGTTACGGTTCTGGGGCTCGCAGAGAAATGAAAAACACATGCTCGCGATCGGCTCGCCGAGCCGGACAAGGATCTTTTGTCCGTTTTGCCCTAGGGCCCCCATAAGCCCCACAAATGGGCCTTGGCCCCCGGGTTAGGGACTGACTTGTTATTGGGTGTAATTAATAAAGGGGTCTGATAGGGAACTGGGTATGCCAAACATTTTGAGTGATCCCTGGTAAGGTACCAGACCATACTCTTTCGAAACCACGCAGAGACCGGGCACGCCAATGGCTCGAGGCCTATACCAACGGATTCGGCACGGCCTCACGGTTCAGAAACACTCCGGCCCTTGCGAAAAGGACCCCGCCTTTAAAATATATAGGCTCTCCAAGGTCCTATCAAAGTGTATGTAATTACGCCCCAAAGTCCTACAGAAGACCAATAAAGGGGTCTGATAGGGAACGGGGTATTCCAAACATTTTGAGTGACCCCTGGTAACCTTTTCCAATGACATCTCGTGAACCAAATGTGCTAGGATCATATTTCGGACGTCCACGCGCTCGTCATGCCTTCCTGTAAAAGAGTGGATGGTGATTGAACACCCCCATGTGACTCATCTCATCACCTGGAGAGAGATCTCCAATCAAAGGTCACGCAGTCCGATGGAGTTAGGAGAATATATTGGTTTCGATAGGAAATTGGTGCTAACACTTTATGAATTGCAAGGACCCACAATTCATTCCTGGAAGGTCCGCCGGGTCTGTCCTTTGGACCAGAGGTACCCAAGGCCCCTGCCTTTACTGTGTTCTAAGCACTTAGCCGTGTGCCCTGTGCCTCTGGCCTGAGTCCACCACACATAGGAGCTCGGTTAGGGTTAGCGCTCGTGTTGTTGGGTCAATCCCTTTATTAAAACCATTCGAGGTAGAATCGATCTCTGCTCCCCAGCCTTTACACGCGTGATCGACGGACCCCAAGGGACCCGCGGTCCGAACGGCAGACCGTATGGACACTCGCTCTCTGAATTCTGAGCTATTAGACAGCAGGAGGCCGCAAACTAGGCCTATGTTAGGGGTAGACCTTACTCTTTCGAAACCACGCAGAGACAGCGCACGCCAATGGCTCGAGACCTACGCCAACGGATTGGGCACGGCCTCGCGGTCCAGAAACACTCCGGCCCTTGCGAATAGGACCCCCCCTTTAAAATATATAGGCTCTCCAAGGTCCTATCAACGTCTATGTAATTACGCCCCAAAGTCCTACAGAAGACCCCTGAAACCCTAACTTGACCTCTTGGAGTCAATTCCGGGGTCACCGAAAGTCTTAGAGAAAAACGGAGGGCAGATTCTCGATCAGCTCGCCGCGCTGAAGAAGCGCGTATAAGTCCCGTCACACACAGACCAACCGTTCCCTTAATTGGCTCTAGGATGTTTGGCTTCATTACTCAAAGACGATAAGACATTAGACCTTGGTTCCGAGATATGTCGTAGAGCTCATTGAGACGAACAATTTGATAGGTTCGCCATATTTGTACGAGACTTCTGCCCAAACATCTCCACTTTGCCCACGGGTCATAGACACATAGACCCTAACAGCATGTTGAAGGGAAACTGGAATTGTGAAAATCCTGCTAGGAGGGTCCGTGTGGGGGGACACTCATATGTCTGCGTTCGTCTGGTCGAGACGGACGCGCTGACCTGTGTTTCATCAATGTACGGCACCCCTGAGCGAAAATAATCCCGCTTGGGCTCAGAAGCGGAGTTACGGTTCTGGGGCTCGCAGAGAAATGAAAAACACATGCTCGCGATCGGCTCGCCGAGCCGGACAAGGATCTTTTGTCCGTTTTGCCCTAGGGCCCCCATAAGCCCCACAAATGGGCCTTGGCCCCCGGGTTAGGGACTGACTTGTTATTGGGTGTAATTAATAAAGGGGTCTGATAGGGAACTGGGTATGCCAAACATTTTGAGTGATCCCTGGTAAGGTACCAGACCATACTCTTTCGAAACCACGCAGAGACCGGGCACGCCAATGGCTCGAGGCCTATACCAACGGATTCGGCACGGCCTCACGGTTCAGAAACACTCCGGCCCTTGCGAAAAGGACCCCACCTTTAAAATATATAGGCTCTCCAAGGTCCTATCAAAGTGTATGTAATTACGCCCCAAAGTCCTACAGAAGACCAATAAAGGGGTCTGATAGGGAACGGGGTATTCCAAACATTTTGAGTGACCCCTGGTAACCTTTTCCAATGACATCTCGTGAACCAAATGTGCTAGGATCATATTTCGGACGTCCACGCGCTCGTCATGCCTTCCTGTAAAAGAGTGGATGGTGATTGAACACCCCCATGTGACTCATCTCATCACCTGGAGAGAGATCTCCAATCAAAGGTCACGCAGTCCGATGGAGTTAGGAGAATATATTGGTTTCGATAGGAAATTGGTGCTAACACTTTATGAATTGCAAGGACCCACAATTCATTCCTGGAAGGTCCGCCGGGTCTGTCCTTTGGACCAGAGGTACCCAAGGCCCCTGCCTTTACTGTGTTCTAAGCACTTAGCCGTGTGCCCTGTGCCTCTGGCCTGAGTCCACCACACATAGGAGCTCGGTTAGGGTTAGCGCTCGTGTTGTTGGGTCAATCCCTTTATTAAAACCATTCGAGGTAGAATCGATCTCTGCTCCCCAGCCTTTACACGCGTGATCGACGGACCCCAAGGGACCCGCGGTCCGAACGGCAGACCGTATGGACACTCGCTCTCTGAATTCTGAGCTATTAGACAGCAGGAGGCCGCAAACGAGGCCTATGTTAGGGGTAGACCTTACTCTTTCGAAACCACGCAGAGACAGCGCACGCCAATGGCTCGAGGCCTACGCCAACGGATTGGGCACGGCCTCGCGGTCCAGAAACACTCCGGCCCTTGCGAATAGGACCCCCCCTTTAAAATATATAGGCTCTCCAAGGTCCTATCAACGTCTATGTAATTACGCCCCAAAGTCCTACAGAAGACCCCTGAAACCCTAACTTGACCTCTTGGAGTCAATTCCGGGGTCACCGAAAGTCATAGAGAAAGAACGGAGGGCGGATTCTCGATCAGCTCGCCGCGCTGAAGAAGCGCGTATAAGTCCCGTCACACACAGACCAACCGTTCCCTTAATTGGCTCTAGGATGTTTGGCTTCATTACTCAAAGACGATAAGACATTAGACCTTGGTTCCGAGATATGTCGTAGAGCTCATTGAGACGAACAATTTGATAGGTTCGCCATATTTGTACGAGACTTCTGCCCAAACATCTCCACTTTGCCCACGGGTCATAGACACATAGACCCTAACAGCATGTTGAAGGGAAACTGGAATTGTGAAAATCCTGCTAGGAGGGTCCGTGTGGGGGGACACTCATATGTCTGCGTTCGTCTGGTCGAGACGGACGCGCTGACCTGTGTTTCATCGATGTACGGCACCCCTGAGCGAAAATAATCCCGCTTGGGCTCAGAAGCGGAGTTACGGTTCTGGGGCTCGCAGAGAAATGAAAAACACATGCTCGCGATCGGCTCGCCGAGCCGGACAAGGATCTTTTGTCCGTTTTGCCCTAGGGCCCCCATAAGCCCCACAAATGGGCCTTGGCCCCCGGGTTAGGGACTGACTTGTTATTGGGTGTAATTAATAAAGGGGTCTGATAGGGAACTGGGTATGCCAAACATTTTGAGTGATCCCTGGTAAGGTACCAGACCATACTCTTTCGAAACCACGCAGAGACCGGGCACGCCAATGGCTCGAGGCCTATACCAACGGATTCGGCACGGCCTCACGGTTCAGAAACACTCCGGCCCTTGCGAAAAGGACCCCACCTTTAAAATATATAGGCTCTCCAAGGTCCTATCAAAGTGTATGTAATTACGCCCCAAAGTCCTACAGAAGACCAATAAAGGGGTCTGATAGGGAACGGGGTATTCCAAACATTTTGAGTGACCCCTGGTAACCTTTTCCAATGACATCTCGTGAACCAAATGTGCTAGGATCATATTTCGGACGTCCACGCGCTCGTCATGCCTTCCTGTAAAAGAGTGGATGGTGATTGAACACCCCCATGTGACTCATCTCATCACCTGGAGAGAGATCTCCAATCAAAGGTCACGCAGTCCGATGGAGTTAGGAGAATATATTGGTTTCGATAGGAAATTGGTGCTAACACTTTATGAATTGCAAGGACCCACAATTCATTCCTGGAAGGTCCGCCGGGTCTGTCCTTTGGACCAGAGGTACCCAAGGCCCCTGCCTTTACTGTGTTCTAAGCACTTAGCCGTGTGCCCTGTGCCTCTGGCCTGAGTCCACCACACATAGGAGCTCGGTTAGGGTTAGCGCTCGTGTTGTTGGGTCAATCCCTTTATTAAAACCATTCGAGGTAGAATCGATCTCTGCTCCCCAGCCTTTACACGCGTGATCGACGGACCCCAAGGGACCCGCGGTCCGAACGGCAGACCGTATGGACACTCGCTCTCTGAATTCTGAGCTATTAGACAGCAGGAGGCCGCAAACGAGGCCTATGTTAGGGGTAGACCTTACTCTTTCGAAACCACGCAGAGACAGCGCACGCCAATGGCTCGAGGCCTACGCCAACGGATTGGGCACGGCCTCGCGGTCCAGAAACACTCCGGCCCTTGCGAATAGGACCCCCCCTTTAAAATATATAGGCTCTCCAAGGTCCTATCAACGTCTATGTAATTACGCCCCAAAGTCCTACAGAAGACCCCTGAAACCCTAACTTGACCTCTTGGAGTCAATTCCGGGGTCACCGAAAGTCTTAGAGAAAAACGGAGGGCGGATTCTCGATCAGCTCGCCGCGCTGAAGAAGCGCGTATAAGTCCCGTCACACACAGACCAACCGTTCCCTTAATTGGCTCTAGGATGTTTGGCTTCATTACTCAAAGACGATAAGACATTAGACCTTGGTTCCGAGATATGTCGTAGAGCTCATTGAGACGAACAATTTGATAGGTTCGCCATATTTGTACGAGACTTCTGCCCAAACATCTCCACTTTGCCCACGGGTCATAGACACATAGACCCTAACAGCATGTTGAAGGGAAACTGGAATTGTGAAAATCCTGCTAGGAGGGTCCGTGTGGGGGGACACTCATATGTCTGCGTTCGTCTGGTCGAGACGGACGCGCTGACCTGTGTTTCATCGATGTACGGCACCCCTGAGCGAAAATAATCCCGCTTGGGCTCAGAAGCGGAGTTACGGTTCTGGGGCTCGCAGAGAAATGAAAAACACATGCTCGCGATCGGCTCGCCGAGCCGGACAAGGATCTTTTGTCCGTTTTGCCCTAGGGCCCCCATAAGCCCCACAAATGGGCCTTGGCCCCCGGGTTAGGGACTGACTTGTTATTGGGTGTAATTAATAAAGGGGTCTGATAGGGAACTGGGTATGCCAAACATTTTGAGTGATCCCTGGTAAGGTACCAGACCATACTCTTTCGAAACCACGCAGAGACCGGGCACGCCAATGGCTCGAGGCCTATACCAACGGATTCGGCACGGCCTCACGGTTCAGAAACACTCCGGCCCTTGCGAAAAGGACCCCGCCTTTAAAATATATAGGCTCTCCAAGGTCCTATCAAAGTGTATGTAATTACGCCCCAAAGTCCTACAGAAGACCAATAAAGGGGTCTGATAGGGAACGGGGTATTCCAAACATTTTGAGTGACCCCTGGTAACCTTTTCCAATGACATCTCGTGAACCAAATGTGCTAGGACCATATTTCGGACGTCCACGCGCTCGTCATGCCTTCCTGTAAAAGAGTGGATGGTGATTGAACACCCCCATGTGACTCATCTCATCACCTGGAGAGAGATCTCCAATCAAAGGTCACGCAGTCCGATGGAGTTAGGAGAATATATTGGTTTCGATAGGAAATTGGTGCTAACACTTTATGAATTGCAAGGACCCACAATTCATTCCTGGAAGGTCCGCCGGGTCTGTCCTTTGGACCAGAGGTACCCAAGGCCCCTGCCTTTACTGTGTTCTAAGCACTTAGCCGTGTGCCCTGTGCCTCTGGCCTGAGTCCACCACACATAGGAGCTCGGTTAGGGTTAGCGCTCGTGTTGTTGGGTCAATCCCTTTATTAAAACCATTCGAGGTAGAATCGATCTCTGCTCCCCAGCCTTTACACGCGTGATCGACGGACCCCAAGGGACCCGCGGTCCGAACGGCAGACCGTATGGACACTCGCTCTCTGAATTCTGAGCTATTAGACAGCAGGAGGCCGCAAACAAGGCCTATGTTAGGGGTAGACCTTACTCTTTCGAAACCACGCAGAGACAGCGCACGCCAATGGCTCGAGGCCTACGCCAACGGATTGGGCACGGCCTCGCGGTCCAGAAACACTCCGGCCCTTGCGAATAGGACCCCCCCTTTAAAATATATAGGCTCTCCAAGGTCCTATCAACGTCTATGTAATTACGCCCCAAAGTCCTACAGAAGACCCCTGAAACCCTAACTTGACCTCTTGGAGTCAATTCCGGGGTCACCGAAAGTCTTAGAGAAAAACGGAGGGCAGATTCTCGATCAGCTCGCCGCGCTGAAGAAGCGCGTATAAGTCCCGTCACACACAGACCAACCGTTCCCTTAATTGGCTCTAGGATGTTTGGCTTCATTACTCAAAGACGATAAGACATTAGACCTTGGTTCCGAGATATGTCGTAGAGCTCATTGAGACGAACAATTTGATAGGTTCGCCATATTTGTACGAGACTTCTGCCCAAACATCTCCACTTTGCCCACGGGTCATAGACACATAGACCCTAACAGCATGTTGAAGGGAAACTGGAATTGTGAAAATCCTGCTAGGAGGGTCCGTGTGGGGGGACACTCATATGTCTGCGTTCGTCTGGTCGAGACGGACGCGCTGACCTGTGTTTCATCAATGTACGGCACCCCTGAGCGAAAATAATCCCGCTTGGGCTCAGAAGCGGAGTTACGGTTCTGGGGCTCGCAGAGAAATGAAAAACACATGCTCGCGATCGGCTCGCCGAGCCGGACAAGGATCTTTTGTCCGTTTTGCCCTAGGGCCCCCATAAGCCCCACAAATGGGCCTTGGCCCCCGGGTTAGGGACTGACTTGTTATTGGGTGTAATTAATAAAGGGGTCTGATAGGGAACTGGGTATGCCAAACATTTTGAGTGATCCCTGGTAAGGTACCAGACCATACTCTTTCGAAACCACGCAGAGACCGGGCACGCCAATGGCTCGAGGCCTATACCAACGGATTCGGCACGGCCTCACGGTTCAGAAACACTCCGGCCCTTGCGAAAAGGACCCCGCCTTTAAAATATATAGGCTCTCCAAGGTCCTATCATAGTGTATGTAATTACGCCCCAAAGTCCTACAGAAGACCAATAAAGGGGTCTGATAGGGAACGGGGTATTCCAAACATTTTGGGTGACCCCTGGTAACCTTTTCCAATGACATCTCGTGAACCAAATGTGCTAGGATCATATTTCGGACGTCCACGCGCTCGTCATGCCTTCCTGTAAAAGAGTGGATGGTGATTGAACACCCCCATGTGACTCATCTCATCACCTGGAGAGAGATCTCCAATCAAAGGTCACGCAGTCCGATGGAGTTAGGAGAATATATTGGTTTCGATAGGAAATTGGTGCTAACACTTTATGAATTGCAAGGACCCACAATTCATTCCTGGAAGGTCCGCCGGGTCTGTCCTTTGGACCAGAGGTACCCAAGGCCCCTGCCTTTACTGTGTTCTAAGCACTTAGCCGTGTGCCCTGTGCCTCTGGCCTGAGTCCACCACACATAGGAGCTCGGTTAGGGTTAGCGCTCGTGTTGTTGGGTCAATCCCTTTATTAAAACCATTCGAGGTAGAATCGATCTCTGCTCCCCAGCCTTTACACGCGTGATCGACGGACCCCAAGGGACCCGCGGTCCGAACGGCAGACCGTATGGACACTCGCTCTCTGAATTCTGAGCTATTAGACAGCAGGAGGCCGCAAACAAGGCCTATGTTAGGGGTAGACCTTACTCTTTCGAAACCACGCAGAGACAGCGCACGCCAATGGCTCGAGGCCTACGCCAACGGATTGGGCACGGCCTCGCGGTCCAGAAACACTCCGGCCCTTGCGAATAGGACCCCCCCTTTAAAATATATAGGCTCTCCAAGGTCCTATCAACGTCTATGTAATTACGCCCCAAAGTCCTACAGAAGACCCCTGAAACCCTAACTTGACCTCTTGGAGTCAATTCCGGGGTCACCGAAAGTCTTAGAGAAAAACGGAGGGCAGATTCTCGATCAGCTCGCCGCGCTGAAGAAGCGCGTATAAGTCCCGTCACACACAGACCAACCGTTCCCTTAATTGGCTCTAGGATGTTTGGCTTCATTACTCAAAGACGATAAGACATTAGACCTTGGTTCCGAGATATGTCGTAGAGCTCATTGAGACGAACAATTTGATAGGTTCGCCATATTTGTACGAGACTTCTGCCCAAACATCTCCACTTTGCCCACGGGTCATAGACACATAGACCCTAACAGCATGTTGAAGGGAAACTGGAATTGTGAAAATCCTGCTAGGAGGGTCCGTGTGGGGGGACACTCATATGTCTGCGTTCGTCTGGTCGAGACGGACGCGCTGACCTGTGTTTCATCAATGTACGGCACCCCTGAGCGAAAATAATCCCGCTTGGGCTCAGAAGCGGAGTTACGGTTCTGGGGCTCGCAGAGAAATGAAAAACACATGCTCGCGATCGGCTCGCCGAGCCGGACAAGGATCTTTTGTCCGTTTTGCCCTAGGGCCCCCATAAGCCCCACAAATGGGCCTTGGCCCCCGGGTTAGGGACTGACTTGTTATTGGGTGTAATTAATAAAGGGGTCTGATAGGGAACTGGGTATGCCAAACATTTTGAGTGATCCCTGGTAAGGTACCAGACCATACTCTTTCGAAACCACGCAGAGACCGGGCACGCCAATGGCTCGAGGCCTATACCAACGGATTCGGCACGGCCTCACGGTTCAGAAACACTCCGGCCCTTGCGAAAAGGACCCCGCCTTTAAAATATATAGGCTCTCCAAGGTCCTATCATAGTGTATGTAATTACGCCCCAAAGTCCTACAGAAGACCAATAAAGGGGTCTGATAGGGAACGGGGTATTCCAAACATTTTGGGTGACCCCTGGTAACCTTTTCCAATGACATCTCGTGAACCAAATGTGCTAGGATCATATTTCGGACGTCCACGCGCTCGTCATGCCTTCCTGTAAAAGAGTGGATGGTGATTGAACACCCCCATGTGACTCATCTCATCACCTGGAGAGAGATCTCCAATCAAAGGTCACGCAGTCCGATGGAGTTAGGAGAATATATTGGTTTCGATAGGAAATTGGTGCTAACACTTTATGAATTGCAAGGACCCACAATTCATTCCTGGAAGGTCCGCCGGGTCTGTCCTTTGGACCAGAGGTACCCAAGGCCCCTGCCTTTACTGTGTTCTAAGCACTTAGCCGTGTGCCCTGTGCCTCTGGCCTGAGTCCACCACACATAGGAGCTCGGTTAGGGTTAGCGCTCGTGTTGTTGGGTCAATCCCTTTATTAAAACCATTCGAGGTAGAATCGATCTCTGCTCCCCAGCCTTTACACGCGTGATCGACGGACCCCAAGGGACCCGCGGTCCGAACGGCAGACCGTATGGACACTCGCTCTCTGAATTCTGAGCTATTAGACAGCAGGAGGCCGCATACGAGGCCTATGTTAGGGGTAGACCTTACTCTTTCGAAACCACGCAGAGACAGCGCACGCCAATGGCTCGAGGCCTACGCCAACGGATTGGGCACGGCCTCGCGGTCCAGAAACACTCCGGCCCTTGCGAATAGGACCCCCCCTTTAAAATATATAGGCTCTCCAAGGTCCTATCAACGTCTATGTAATTACGCCCCAAAGTCCTACAGAAGACCCCTGAAACCCTAACTTGACCTCTTGGAGTCAATTCCGGGGTCACCGAAAGTCATAGAGAAAGAACGGAGGGCGGATTCTCGATCAGCTCGCCGCGCTGAAGAAGCGCGTATAAGTCCCGTCACACACAGACCAACCGTTCCCTTAATTGGCTCTAGGATGTTTGGCTTCATTACTCAAAGACGATAAGACATTAGACCTTGGTTCCGAGATATGTCGTAGAGCTCATTGAGACGAACAATTTGATAGGTTCGCCATATTTGTACGAAACTTCTGCCCAAAAATCTCCACTTTGCCCACGGGTCATAGACACATAGACCCTAACAGCATGTTGAAGGGAAACTGGAATTGTGAAAATCCTGCTAGGAGGGTCCGTGTGGGGGGACACTCATATGTCTGCGTTCGTCTGGTCGAGACGGACGCGCTGACCTGTGTTTCATCGATGTACGGCACCCCTGAGCGAAAATAATCCCGCTTGGGCTCAGAAGCGGAGTTACGGTTCTGGGGCTCGCAGAGAAATGAAAAACACATGCTCGCGATCGGCTCGCCGAGCCGGACAAGAATCTTTTGTCCGTTTTGCCCTAGGGCCCCCATAAGCCCCACAAATGGGCCTTGGCCCCCGGGTTAGGGACTGACTTGTTATTGGGTGTAATTAATAAAGGGGTCTGATAGGGAACTGGGTATGCCAAACATTTTGAGTGATCCCTGGTAAGGTACCAGACCATACTCTTTCGAAACCACGCAGAGACCGGGCACGCCAATTGCTCGAGGCCTACACCAACGGATTCGGCACGGCCTCACGGTTCAGAAACACTCCGGCCCTTGCGAATAGGACCGCCCCTTTAAAATATATAGGCTCTCCAAGGTCCTATCAACGTCTATGTAATTACGCCCCAAAGTCCTACAGAAGACCCCTGAAACCCTAACTTGACCTCTTGGAGTCAATTCCGGGGTCACCGAAAGTCTTAGAGAAAAACGGAGGGCAGATTCTCGATCAGCTCGCCGCACTGAAGAAGCACGTATAAGTCCCGTCACACATAGACCAACCGTTCCATTAATTGGCTCTGGCTCGCATTTTAATTTCACCCATCAACAACTCAGACCGTAACCCAGGGGGGTTAGGGTCTGAGTTGTTACTGGGTGAAATTAAAATGCAGGTTTGATAAGGAACTGGCTATGCCAGACATTTTGAGTGACCTCTAATGCTAAGGTCATGATTCAGACCTTGTTGTGTCTTTAATTCTTGAACAAACACAACCAAACATGGGCATGCATCTCCTTTTAGCATAAGTTAGAGAGGCTCCAATACACTAACACCATCTTGAATGGTAAACTAGAATCCCCAAATACTCATAGGAGAAGTAGAAACTTATACTTAAGTAGAAACTTATATTGCCGTGTTCATCTATCCAAGTCGCCCATGGTGAAATGTCTTTAAATCATGTATGGCCCTCTAACAGAAGTTTACAATTTCAACTCATGTTTCTTACTCAATAAACATATCCATGGACATCCAGTATTGGGGGAAACATAGCAAAAAAAACTTGAGGACTTTCTATTGAACTGGATATTTCATTGTCTTATTCCCCATAGCCATAAATGGGGGCTAAGTTATTTATTAGGGTTAGCAACATTTGAAGGCTTATTGTAAAAAAATTACATTGGCCTTGATAGGCTTTTGTCTAGGTGTTAGGGGTTTTGGGATGTTCATATGTTATTGGGTGTTATTGGGTCTGCCTTGATAGGAAGTTGGGTGAAGACAGCGCCCCCTAGTGGACCGGCATGCAAAAACTACGCCCCCTGGTGGCGGCACCCAACACCCAACTTACACACCCAAGCCCAAAAAGCCTAACCCAATTTCCTATCATATCCATTAGTTCCATAACCTATGAACACCCAATAAGCCAGTCCGATAAACCCTGAAATGTTAGGCTTTTGGGATATTGATTCAGGCTTTTGGGATTTTGGGTTAGGCATTCAGTTTCCCATTTAGGGGAATCGTACCAGACGAAAACCTATCAAGGCCAATGTATTTAGTACAATAAGCCTTCATTTGTTGCTAACCCAAACCCTAACCCTAACCCTAACCCTAACCCGAACCCGAACCCTAACCCTAACCCTAACCCTAACCCTAACCCTAACCCGAACCCTAACCCTAACCCTAACCCTAACCCTAACCCTAACCCTAACCCTAACCCTAACCCGAACCCTAACCCTAACCCGAACCCAACATGTGTTTAGTGGAACATTTTTCACTCACGGCCGTCACGGGGAGTCGAACCCCGGCCCCTGGTTTTGATACCACCAGGCTCTACCGACTGAGCTAACCGAGAGGACTGGGAATTCCTTTGTCAGTTAAGACTTTTATTGCCTAATTCGACCGTGCCGGATCCAAAGAAATCGGTCTGGGGTCTCCCAGACGCTTTTAAAACGCGACCATCGCCAAAAAGACGCCCCGTGCCACCGTTTACGCCCACTTCCGGGGGGCGGGGCCCAAAACGGAGCCCGGATTCGTGATCCCGGACATCGACTTGGGGGGGGTACGCAGAGTTTCACGGCCATCCGACGACTTCCGGGTTCGGGGGGCGTGGCTCGCACAGGAAGGGGCGGGGCCACTCGGAGCCGCCCCCGTTGTGCTCCCCGTTGCATTGCAAGGTCGTTTGATATGCAGCACTTGGGGGTAGAGTGCGACAGGGGACGATCATCTCCGAGATGATGACGGGTACCCATCCCTATAACCTAACCCTAACCCTAACCCTAACCCTAACCCTAACCCTAACCCTAACCCGAACCCGAACCCTAACCCTAACCCTAACCCTAACCCTAACCCTAACCCTAACCCTAACCCGAACCCTAACCCTAACCCGAACCCAACATGTGTTTAGTGGAACATTTTTCACTCACGGCCGTCACGGGGAGTCGAACCCCGGCCCCTGGTTTTGATACCACCAGGCTCTACCGACTGAGCTAACCGAGAGGACTGGGAATTCCTTTGTCAGTTAAGACTTTTATTGCCTAATTCGACCGTGCCGGATCCAAAGAAATCGGTCTGGGGTCTCCCAGACGCTTTTAAAACGCGACCATCGCCAAAAAGACGCCCCGTGCCACCGTTTACGCCCACTTCCGGGGGGCGGGGCCCAAAACGGAGCCCGGATTCGTGATCCCGGACATCGACTTGGGGGGGTACGCAGAGTTTCACGGCCATCCGACGACTTCCGGGTTCGGGGGGCGTGGCTCGCACAGGAAGGGGCGGGGCCACTCGGAGCCGCCCCCGTTGTGCTCCCCGTTGCATTGCAAGGTCGTTTGATATGCAGCACTTGGGGGTAGAGTGCGACAGGAGACGATCATCTCCGAGATGATGA